>NW_015116842.1:18860-27941 GCF_001443285.1 Poecilia latipinna | reverse complement strand
TGATTTAATTTGAAATGTGACTATATATCATCTATTTATGTTTTACTATGTTATTTTTATTATAGTTTCTGACAATTTTAGAATATAGTGCTATCACATTCAAATGTTCTAGCATTGTTTTCTCTTAGATGATTTTATTTTATAAATATATGGGGTTTTAAGCTTCAGTATTTATAAAACACACAATTTTATTGTGATTTATCTTTTCAACATACGCAACTGCTTCACACTTTGCCATAGAAAGACATTTTTTCTACAAATAAAGTTTGATTGATTCACTGATTTATTTCAGATAGTAATTTTAGTATTTTCAAAATAAAATCTCAAGATTTTTATAGAATTTTGCTCAAATTACGATTGTGCCTTTGAATAAAGAAGACAAATCTGTCATTTATGTTTGTCAGTATAAAAACCTATTTGGTCTGTTTAGATTTGCGGAAGGATAAATGTTGAGATTTTCTGTGACATTTCTACAAACTAGCTCATTTTCCTCCAACTGTTCAGAAAGCGTTCAATGTGTGAAATAGATCGAAATTAATCGGAGTCATTGATTATGTCGCAATTTCGAGCTATTTTACACATGGATCCAATAATTTTCAAGGACAGCTTAAGTTCAGGTTTTTCTTTTCCTGCAGTCGCATCACTTTTACTTTGATTGTGTCATTTAGAACAAAACGATCGTGTTTTTACGATGCAGCATAGCCCAAGAGAAACGTGTATAATATACAGTTTTATTAGTAGATTGAATATTTGAATAAAATAAATCTTCTTTTTTTTCTTTTTTATTTCCATTCCATTTGATGATTTTTATTTTCTCATATAAACATTTAATTAATACAATTAACACACTGCCAAATTGTAATTATCTTCTCTAGAGTATCTCTTTTTTTCGCCGGGCAGAAAGTCTGAGGAGGTTTGAACTTATTGTGTTTTGATTAGTGAGAGATTGCAGTCGGAAAAATGAATCAAAACGTGAACCATTTTTGATCCTGATGGATTTTTCGGGGCGCTCCAGATTAATCGGCATCATATAATTCACGAATAAAGGAGTCTGTCTACAAAATGTTTAAGGATATGCCGCCGTGATTTGAACACGTAGCGATCCAACGGGCTCCTGGAAAATTAGTTACTTAACTGGAGAGTTTGGTCCTGGTGAAGTGAACTCGGGTGACTTGAACCACTTTCAACAATTCGCCCTACATCGGTGTAATTTATAGCCTCAAAACATATAAACAGCAAAGTCTTTGTGATCCTACGGAATGGTTTTGAAACAGTTTCATTACATAATAATGCCGCATTGATACGCGTTTAATATCCGTTTATTTGTGACCCAGTTAAAGTCTGATGTAAATATGAAATATTAAAATTTCAAATTGTTCAACGATATTTTGTTGACTGTAAAATTATAACTTTTTTGAACATTTTTTAGCTGATTTGACCAACACTGTAAGATTTTGAGATGGTGAATTTATGAAAGATTTCATGACGAGACTGCTAAAAATATTGACGCTCGATGAGCTTTTTTCTTTCTCAGTTTCACCGCTTTAAAGCAAAATATGTCTGCTTCTCTATCACAAAACATCTTCAACAACTTAAATATTCACAATTTTATTTAACGACAAACTCAAAAGTTAAAAGATTATATTAAAATTTTACAGTTTTTGTTAATTATCAATAACTAATAAACAAAGCATAATAATTATTGATGTGATTAAATGATCTTACCTGGTTCAACAGTAACTTCAGTTCCATCTCCCCAGTAATCAAAGCCGTAGTCACAGTGCTACGTCTTCACTGACTTCCTGAACAAAAACACGAGGAAGGTGAAACATATCAAATCATAAACAAACAAAACGTGCAACTTTAAAAAAAACACAAAGGACTCTGTTAGATTGTGTGGCATATTTGTTACATTATATTAATAGCTTATTAGGATTTGTTGTTAATCAAGTCTTAGTAAAAAATGAGGATGTATTAATATCATGTATCTTTAGAATAAAACAGGTTTTTCACATTAATTACCAGACAGCTTACTTCAATATTTATACAGTAAATATATACATGCTTATTAGACATGTATAATAATAATATCATTTTCTAATAGATTTTTTTCATAGGTTTGTGCTGAGGTTTTTGCATGGGCGTGTACCACTGTGCCCCCATCACTGTGACAGACACTGTTACATAAACCTACGTCACTGTCAGTGAAGATAAAACACAAACACCCTTTATTTTGCTCCTTTATTCAAATTTGCTTGTTTAACTAACATGAAAAAAAAATCATTAAAAGAGCTGCTTGATGCAGCCTTATCTCCCTCAAACTAATCTGTCTTTCTGTCGTGTTTTTGAAAATGTTCTTGTTTAAGTAAATGATGCCTCCTTCAGACTATGTATGATGGGATTCCCAGCTAAGTCAGATTGTCTATATTTCTTGGTCATTTGCATTAATATTACCTCAACAGAACAACTTCCTTAAGACTCCTTAAAGTTCTCAAAAGAAAAGAAGAAAATTAAAGAAATATACTAAAAATTGCAGCAATTTTCTCAAAATATTTTTGTGGAGAGGCCTTGTGTGTTTGTGTTTTGCACAAGATATATTTTTAAGAGAACAAAGTTGTATTCCTGAGCAGTACTGAGACATATATGTTCAAACGTTCCTGGTTTTCTAAATAATAACAATAAAAAGATAACTATTTATTCTTTGTCCATACATTTTATGCCTGGTGGAGGCCTATGTTTACTTAATAGTTTTGTTCAGCATTTTCACTCTTACTGTGAAATAATGAGATGTGAAAGGTATTTCGATTTATGTTTTCACTTGGCAAAGATACAGTTTTCAATTTTACAACAGTTTTTACCAGTAACCTCTTACTTCTTCTTTCAATGTATTTGTGCGAAACAACAAAATATACATGTAGAGAATAATGTGACATATTATTAATAGTTAAATTCTATTTGTTTTTTGGGGGGTTTTTTTGCATTGTCACTTTACTAAATACTATTTCTGATGTAATTTAGAGTTAAATGTTTTAACTAGTATCCATCGTAAATAAATAAATAAATACAAAAACACGATATTCATCAATATATTCTGTCACTATCAATTTGCCATAAAACCAAGTGTCTGGTCCAGGCTTCACATTGTCGTTGTTTGCTGTCGAGGTTTTTGTGCAGCTGTTCCTCTGCTTTCAGTCACTGTGTCTGCCGAGCGCAGAAGTAAACAGCAGAATCTTCTGCTGTCAGGCTGCTGATCTGCAGGTACTGGGTGCTGCTGGGGACATTTTCAGTCATGATGAAACGACTTTGGAAGGAGCTGCCATAGGTGGGATCATTTCTTCCAGTGTTCATCCACCCAATCCACTCCAGTCCTCTCCCTGGTCTCTGTCTTATCCAGTGGATATTATAGCTTGTCATGCTGTAACCAGAAATGACACAAGACATCTTCACTGTCTCTCCAGGTCTCTTCACCTCAGAGGTTGACTGCTCCAGTTTGATCTGACTCCAGACTCCTGTAAGAAAAAAGTAGCATCATTAGCTGGCAGAGCTGTAAATAATTTGATAAATATCAGAATAATGGACTGAAAACCTCACTGTGAATCAAAACAACAAAAAGAAAACTCCAGATTGCTGTTTTTTCCATCCTAGAGCAAAAACCTGCTTATAGCTGATTGGTGTTGTTAGAAATAAGTTAAATTGTTTGTTATGCTCAGCTATATTCTGTATGATAACCTGCTGGTGGTTTGCTTTTAAGAGAAGAAGAGTTTGCATAGACCCTCCCCTCATACTGCAGGTTAAAACCAGGATGTAACTTGAGATTTAGGTAAAAGAAGAAATTGAAGAAAAACAGAGCTGAACATTTCTAATTTATAGAAATGAAACACAATACAGGTTTCTTCAGCTGCTTTGGTTGGTCTCAGATACATTTTTGACATTTGGCAAACATTAAGTGTATTTCTCAAAAAAATTCATACAAACAGCAAAACTGCATGGATTCAGAAACAGGAGAATTGTATGTAATCACTTGCACAAGAAACACAATAAGATTGAATAAGTAGTTTTAAAAATGTCAATTATTTTCTGAGCGGCACATCAAGTTTTATTCACAGACAAAAACTGTAAACATACCTTTCATGAGGCATTTCTGTATTAAAATTATTTTCTTATTTATTGATCTAATGTAGTATTCTAATCTTAAATGTCATGTTAGCCAATCAAAATTAACAAAAATAAATGCTTAAAAATATTAGTCTGGGTTTTAAAATCATTTTTTATATTGTGTTCCAGTAGAATGAGTTTTTATTATTCCTTTTTTATGAATATTACTACTTTTTTTTTGAGCATTTCTTCATTTATTGTTGGTTCATTCATAAAGGGGTCAACCAGGGACCTCAGGTTTAATCTCTATCTGGTGTTCAGCCAAAGATTCATCACATTATTTGAATGGCCGTTAGCAGAACAGCCTTTTGGATTCCTTTGGTATCTTCTCCACATATTATTATCATTAGTATTTCTTTCCATGTAGCATATAATAAATGCACTTGAGGTTTTTGTACAGCTGTTTAACCCACTTCAGTCACTGTGAGTCTCTGGCACAATAATAAACAGCTGAATCTTCTGTCTTCAGGCTGTTCATCTGCAGAAACAGCTGCTCTCTGCCATTGTCTCTGGAGACAGTAAACCTGCCCTGGACTGACTGTGAGTAGTACTGGGTGAACCCAGCTTCAGTAGCAACCCACTCCAGTCCTTTTCCAGGAGCCTGTCTGATCCAAGCCATCCAGTAGCTACTGAATGAGAGTCCAGAGGTTGTACAGGTCAGTTTGTGGGATTCTCCAGGTCTTTTCAGCACTGACTCAGACTGTGTTATAGTCTGACCATCAACACCTGTAAATGCAATAAAAATGACTTCCTTTAGGAGTGAAAAGACACTGTAGTGATTGTACAAAGGAACGATAATCAGTGATGATCTCCACCTGTCCAGCAGACAGCCAGAAGCAGCAGCAGCCCTGTCCTGTAACCTTTCATGTTGAAGTCAAGTCTGTTCAGTCAGGATCAACAGAGTCATAAATAGAAGTAGAGAACATCTGGGTTTACATAAACTCCTCCCCATTATGAGATAAAAAAGATCTGACACAAGTAATGAAACAAGGAGTATTAGTTTTATAGGGAAAGAAAATTCATTATTCTTGAGCAAAGTTCATTTTGACTGACAACTATGCAAATGGTAATGTTATGAAACAGCAGGGAAGCAATTGATGTTCAAAAAGATTTGCAAATTGTTGGAAGGAATGAGAAACGAGTCAGTGTTGTGGAGGTTCATCCATCAGTTATGAGTTATTGTACTTTATTCATTAATGAACAATCTGACATGTAACAATGTCAAAATGTAATGTTTCAATTAACTGTGTTCTATGATTTAGTATTTTTTATGATGTAAAGCACTTTGAAAAGCCTTGTTGCTGAAATGTGCTATACAAATAAAATTTTATTTGATATTTCTGTTTCATTTCTGAAAAGAAAAATGCATCAAAGCATGTGAAAAGCACTGTGCAAAAGTGTGTTATGGCTCCTCCAGTGGCGACTCTTAGTCATTCACTGGCAGGTTTTTGTACTGTGTTTCTACTGTCTGTGTCACTGTGGATCTCTAGCGCAATAATAAACTGCAGAATCCTCAGCAGACAAACTGTTCATCTGCAGATACACCTGACTTCTGCTGTCGTCTCTGGAGATGGTGAACCGGCCTCTCACTGACTGAGAGTAGGCGGTACCACCACCACTGTCAATAGTTGAGATCCACTCCAGTCCTTTTCCTGAAACTTGTCTGATCCAAGCAATCCAGGGTTTTCCACTAAACCCTGAATGTGTGCAGGTCAGTGTGTGGGATTCTCCAGGTGTTTTCACCACTGATTCAGACTCAGTCAGTGTTTGACCATTAAGTCCTGCAGACAGAAAACAGGTTAGCTATTGAGATCAAATAATGTATTTAGAAGAATCTTGACACAGTCTTTGTTCTCACCTGTCCAGTTCAACAACAGGATAAGAAAAGCAAACACAACTTCAGGTCTGATCACTATTGAAGACATTTTGTCTCTGTTCAGCCCTCAAGGTTTGCAGCTGACTAACATAAACCTCAAATCAGATATATGAAGATGGAAACATTAACTCCTCCCACTGAAGGAAAATAACTTGTATCTGATCCATTTTTGCAGTTGTGACGTCTCCAGGGTTCAACCCACTTATTGACTTAAGGACTTAGTACATATAGAAAATGGATGAAACATCCAAATGAGACCAAAACAACACAACAAATATGATTTCACTTCTAAAGACTAAAAGGCCCGACGGTTCACTGTCAGCACAGCCTGAGAGTTACTTTGAAACCAAAGATGAGACTTTAGCATCTCACTACAGACTTACAACAGGTCTGAAAAATATATAAGTAATGTAATTGTTTTATGATGATTAAAAAAATGTAAATATGTAATTGCTTAAAAAAAGTGATGTGAAACTTTCAAACATAGTACAGTGTTTAACAACCAGGTTGGTATAATTCATTACAGATAATATTTATAACATATAGCTCAGTTTATCTTACAAAGTTTTTTTTTTTTTTTTTTCCTTTCAACTGCCTTGAAGTGCGTTATGGTCTAAGAGCGCCTCCTCTGGTTGATAAAGTCATAAGTCAATTGTTCATGTCCAGTAGTGTGAAGAGACACTTTTTAATAGGAAAAAGAAAGAAAGACAGAACTTTTTCTTCATCCAGGACCTGCTTCATCCAGCTGCTGGCAAAATAAGACACACGCTGGTCACGTTGGGTCATCTGGTCACTCTTTAAACCTTCACATCCTCATCCTCATCTGAAATTATTGTAAATTAAGTTTCTTTATATCATCCCATATATTCTGTATTCTTAGAGAAAGTCTAGAAATAAATGAAAAAGTATTCTAGACAATTTAAGATTGGAAACATAGATTGTAGTAGAACAATTAATTATATTTGTTTTAAAGACGGATGTAACAACCTGCAACGACTTAAATCAACAGATGTGAAAAGATTCTGCAGGTTCTGAGAAGAGAAGAAAGGAGCGGCGCTGAGGTTAACCAGAGTGTTTTCTGTCCATGTGAAACTGAGCTGCTGTTTGGTTTCTGTCAGATTTTCAGCTTCCTGTTGATTCGTGGCTTCAACTGATGAAACTTCTGTGCTAAAAACTGGGGTGAGGAAAACGATGCTGCGTCTGATTCATCAAGTTTATTATTAAAGCATGTAATTAGTGCTGAAAATAACCTGAGTGCAGGCGTGAGGGGTGATGAACTGAATAAAGTTAAAACAATTTACTCAGTCCAAGTAAAGTTTGGACTTTACTTGCTTGAGAAGATTGAAAAGCTTACGGTAAGTTTGAAAGATTAATGGAAAAACATCTGAATACACAAAATCAAACAGAAATTTCTAACTGATAAAATTATAAATCTGGAATATTTGATTTGCACATCTTAATTTCTGAAAAAAAGGCATTTAATTAAAAAATCTTTCAATGGAACTTGTCCTCTACTTAAATAAACAAAACTACCCATTATCCATTTTTATTTGTTCATTACAATGTAGAACAATGAAGCAGAAACAAATAACGTTCCATAGAGTATATTTGGTAAACATATCTTAATAACAAATTTCTGCTTTTCTAAATATGCTATTTGCACATTTGGCCTTGATTCTGTGATCATCACTTCATATTTGTGCTCACATCTTAAATTAAATATGATTGTTTTTCACTGATATTCAAATCCATTTGAATTTTATTTACATTTTTTAATTCAAAATGTGTATTGAAACATGTTTTTTTTTAATTTAGATTATATTTGGAAGAACATATTTTAATAAAACACCAGTCTATACATAGGAAAGCATAATAAACATGATAGGAAACATTATTGAGAATGCAAGAAAAATAAGATCAAAAGTTTTTTTTTTTTTTTTTTTTGTTTTTGACCCATTTTTCCTTTTTTGTTGTCAAATTTGGTATCTAAAGACAACTTTAAAAAGTTGTAACGTTTCTCTGGATTTGATTTTGTACTTAGATTTCAGGTTTTGTCTGTGATTTCTTTAGATCTTTATCTATTATTAATGAAACTGTTCACATTTAATATTCAGGATTTTGCAGGCTGCTGCCTTCTCTTTTACTGTTGACACAACATGTAAAGGATTTTGCTAAGATAAATGGAGTAAATGTGCTCCAATGAGGTGACAGAAACAATTATTCAACAGATTTCGTCATGGCCTATATGGTGGCCTGGAAGGCTCAGTTTCAGAAGATCAGGCCTCTGATGGTGAGGACGGTGCTGAAGGCCAGAGCTTTGGTGAACACCACTCGGACTCCGTTCATCAGCAGCAGGTAGAAGTTCAGCTTGGCTTTTTCTGGACGACAGAGAAACAGAGTTCAGACTTGAACACAAACAGCTGACAGCAGCGATGGAACCAAACTGAGACAGGAAGAGATCAGACTGACCTGGATCAAAGTCTCCACATTCATCATCTGTTTGGAGACAGAAAGGACATCAGTCACACAAACACCATGAAAAATCTGTTGAAAACTATCAGCCTGGTTTCCTATTTAAATGTTCAGCTTTATTGTGATATTTAGTGTTAGATTTGGATGGAAAATTTTTCAAACTCTCTGAAACAAATAGATTTATAAAAACTCGGATGAAACTCTGTGAGTTTGGTACCTCCTTCATTGTTGCTGATGTTCATCCCACAGGAGTGGTTGTTTTTGTTACTGAATTCATCAAAGTGGTTTTGGTTCTTTGGCTGAACAGCATCGTCAGTGCTCACATTGGCCGGACCCTCTTTCTCATTCACAGTCACTTTTGAACGGAAATCTGTTGCCAGACAGACTTCTTGACTGAGTAGGTCTGCAGAGTTCAGGGGTTCACCAGAGGTCTGCTGGGGTCTCAGGACGAACAGGGACAGAGTCTGAGAGGATTCACCTGAACAAGAGCAAAATTAGAGACGCCAGTTTGAAAACTGAAACTGATATCCAGAAAAAGAACAAAGAAATAAATAAAATAAAATAATACAAAATAAAAT
>NW_015116842.1:0-14883 GCF_001443285.1 Poecilia latipinna | reverse complement strand
AACAAAAAGTTATTTTCAACTTTAACAATTAAGACAACGAAAACCAATAACTGTTTGAGAACAATTAACATATAAAATGAAGATCCGCACTTTCTGCAATTGTTTTTATTAATGCAGCATTCACTTTACCATAACACCATCACAGTACCAGAATTGTTGCATAAAGTTTCAAAATAAAACAAATAAATAAACAACAACAACAAAAAAATAAACATGTATAAATAATAACTTTAGATTGTCTTACCTGACGGAACAGTGACTTTGGTTCCTGCTCCCCAGTAGTCAAGAGCATAATCACAGTGCTACATCTCCATTGATTCCTTCAACAAAAACATGAAGCAGCAGAAAAAAGCAAAAATCTAAAACTCAAAAAATTTTAAAAAAATATTATTAAACATGTTTTCACTCTGATGTTCTTTGGATATCAATAATTTTGATGAAAACATTTTGCATTGATTATTGACAAAGTCTCAAAAATGAAACAGACTTAGATAGCATTTCACCAAAGTACTTTTAAAAGGTTTTAAAATAACTTTTAAATGTCAAACAGCTTATTAAAATAGTGGCACACAGTACTTATTTCATTTAAATACAGATTTATGTTTTTCTCTGTCTAAAATAAAGGTAGTTAATCTCATTGTTTTGTCATAGAGTTTTTGTACAGGGATAAATCTGTGTGTCTCTACGTACCCCCCAGCTGTCGTATACCAATCACTATGATAAATCCAAGTACAAAAACCTGCAACCCAACCAGAGGGGAAGTTAAACCAAAACTGATGAATGAAAGAAAAATAAACATTGATTTCTTATGCATTTTGAATACAGCTCATTATTTTTCAATATGGCTTAAAATCTTTTATCTGAGCCAGAGAAAAAAAAACTGAAGAAAAATAAATAAAAAATTAACTTTTTTTGTTGCTTGTTTAGCCTTATTCAACCAAAATGTGTACACTTTTTACTGTGTTCATGTATAACTCTTTCCTAAACAGCTCATTTAGAGCTTATGCATACTTTAGATGTGCAGAAAAAACAATAACTGTGTAGATTTTTGCATTAAACTAAATAAACACCCATACGCTCTTTATTGTGGTTTCAAACAGAGGAAGTAGTTTTTGTCTGACTCCTCCGTCACTTTGCCTCACTGTGTCTCTTCTAGCGCAGTAATACACGGCCGAGTCCTCCGTCTTCAGACTGTTCATCTGGAGATAGACTTTACTGCTGGAGTCGTCTCTGGAGATGGTGAATCTACCCCGGACTGAGTCTGAATAAGTGATGGGACTACTATATGTGTGCACCAAAGCAATCCATTCTGGTCCTTTACCAGAAGCCTGTCTGACCCAAACCCACACTGAGTACTTAAAGTCAAATCCAGATGTTGTACAGGTGAGTCTGTGAGACTCTCCAGGTTTTTTTATTGCAGGTTCAGATTCAGTGATGCTCTGACCTTCAGCAGCCAAAATAAACACAGCAGCCACAAACAGGATCATCTGCATGTGAGTCATGTTTGAACTGTGGCCAGTATGTTTCCAGACCATCAGTTTTCCTCTAATGTCATGGAAAGTAAATGTCCCCCAGAACTGGTTCACAAAAGCTCCTCCTACATTGTATTTTATTTGAATAAGCCCAATTTGCAAAAGAAAAAAAGAAAAGAAAAGAAAAAACGGACACAATGTATACTGGAAAAAAAAAAAGATATGTTTTCTTATGACACATTTTCATTTGACACCGTGATAGAAAAAAAAATACTTCATTAATAAGTTCATAAAAAAAGAACCTATCTTTGCTATCATCATGGCACAAAATATGTTTTTGATTTTCAGAAAAGATTATGCAGGTTTCATGTACAGAGGATGCACAGAATGCTTTTCAAGTGAAACTGAGCTGCTGTTTAGTTTCTATCAGATTTTGAGCTGCATTTTCAGCTTCCTGCTTGGATGTGGTTTCAACCGATCAAACTGCTGCTCTTGATGTCTGGAGGATTTCACATAAGAGTTTAACAGCATTTTAAAACTTGTTTAAAAAAGGCCATTATGACTTGAAATATCTTGAACTTGGTTTCAATATCCTGCTGTCTTTAACTTAGGTAATTTAACCTTTCTTAAGTTAGTTCTAACCTTATTGATGTCTACGTCTAATATTTCATAGAAGACTCAATATGTTTTCTGATCTCAAATGCACAATGTGTTCTTTCTCAAACATGTCATCATTTACGTCGAAAGTAAAGTGTGTTGGGTAAAAATATGAACACTAAGTTGCAGCGTTTGATTTGTTTTGCATTTAAATCAAACCAGTGATGTTTCAACCAGGAAAGTGATTTATTGAGTAATTCAGCAGATAATTCCATAAAATAATAACAACAAAAAGACAGAAAAATTGAAACGTACAAAGTTTTAAATGGAAAAAGAAGGTGAACAGAAGATGTATTTAAAGATCTTCGAACATAAACAAAGACAAACCCTTAAAAAAGTTAAATAGCTAAATATAGCAAACACTAAGTTTAAAGGGACTATTTTCAAAAGGACATCAGTTTTTATTTAATCAGACTATGAATTTAGATATATTATGCTCTAGTGGGTTGGCAATGGAGCCAATTCTTTGCATTTCTACACTGAATCCATGGTGGCCTAAAAGGCTCAGTTTCAGAAGATCAGGCCTCTGATGGTGAGGACGGTGCTGAAGGCCAGAGCTTTGGTGAACACCACTCGGACTCCGTTCATCAGCAGCAGGTAGAAGTTCAGCTTGGCTTTTTCTGGACGACAGAGAAACAGAGTTCAGACTTGAACACAAACAGCTGACAGCAGCGATGGAACCAAACTGAGACAGGAAGAGATCAGACTGACCTGGATAAATGCTGCCACATTCATCATCTGTTTGGAGACAGAAAGAACATCAGCCACACAAACATCAGGAAAACTCTGACAGACTATCTATCTGAGCCTGGTTTCCTCCTATTTAGTGGTAGAGTTAGATTTAATCAAAGATGCATTTTTAAGCAGCTGACAGTTTTAAACTCTTCGCAACAAACAAAACTTTATGATTTTAGTACCAGCTTCATTGTTGCCGAAGGTCCCGTTCATCCCACAGGAGTAAATGGTTTCATTGCTGAATACAGCATAGTTGTAGGTCCCGTCCTTTGACAGAACTGCATCATCAGTGCTCACGTTGACCGGACCCCCTTTCTGATTCACAACCACCTCTCCCCCCTTTGGACGGAAACCTGTGGCCAGACAGACGTTTGGACCGAGATCATCTGCTGACTTCAGGGGGGAGTCAGGATTCGACAGAGGACTGAGGACGAACAGGGACGGAGGAACATCAGGACCGACTAAAGAAAAAAAAAGAGAAAAAGAAAACACATTTTGTTCTCATTTATTTAAACTTTGCAAAACATATTAGTTATCTCTCAAAACATATTTTACACACAATCGAATGAGAATACTTAATAATAGAAATTTAAAAGTTAATTTAATAAAAAAAATAGTTAATTGCAGAATATATGTATATTTATACTGTTCAAATGTTAATCAAAAATAAATTTATCTCCAGAAAAAAACATATGTTCTTTCTTTTTCAACAGGGCAATTGTTTTCTAATATTGGTAGGGTTTTTCAGAGAAAGCATTTTATACAAAAAGGTAACATTTTACTATAAATGTTTCTCAACTTTATTGGTGATTTTGTTTCAGTACATTTGTAAATTTGATTGTAGTGAGATTATTATTCAGAAACATTACGAGTAGGTGTCTTGTGGGGTTTGTTTTCATTTTGTTGAAGTAAACGTGTAAATAATTTGTTAGTGTCATGTCTGAAGAAAAAGAAGGTTAAAAAAGTCTTTGCTAATTTCACCAACATTGTTTTTTTTTTTGTTTGTTTTTTTATCAAAAAATGAAACAAGTTTTGAATTTAAATTTAATTTTGCATTGTTACAAATTTTGGATTCTAAATTTTGCTTTGATGGTTAAAATAATATGTTTTAATCTTGTCACAATAACAGAGATGAAGATCAGGGCATCTTTATACATTTTTTTGTTTTTTAGCATAATTTGATTCCACTTTTGTTACCAATGCTTTTATTATCTAAAGAAAAAAATCATTTGAAACCATCAGAATGCTGACGGTTTTAGTTATGTGCATTTTGGTAAACAAAGTGAGTTTCAGCCAGTTTATGCATAAGTTTATGGGTCTTTTCAAGTCAAACATTTACAAAACTGTGATACTTCAGCCACGAGGTAGAGCATGTGATACTACAAGAAACACAGAGTTTAGAGAAACAGCTTTCATTTCAATTTTTGAATTCTTAAACTCCTGTATACATTTTTTTTTTCCAGATGACTAAATTCTGTGATGTGATCTTTTTTTTTTTCTTTTGGAACTTTTGTTCTAATTTTCCAGAAAAAATATAATTTTTTCCCTTTAGTGTCTTCTCTTCTTCCCTTTTTAAAAATGGCAGATTCACCTCTTGGCAGGATTCCAGTCTGCCTCTTCTAAAATACTTTCCTTAGAAACTGGATCGATACATTTGCAGTGGACATAGGAATGTCACTTACCTTTTTGCAGCTTAGAGCAGTGATTGTAAAGTTTCTAGATTATTCTGGGCTTCATTTTTAATCATCTCGAATTGTTTCAATTAAAAGTGAAATTCAATAAATTTTGCTCCTCAGGCTTCATTCCTCTTTCTAGCAGGCAGCCGGCAGTCCTTTCAGTCTCAGACACAGAGCCGCTCTAAAGCAGACGGAAGAGACGCAGGGGAAGTTTTCTCCAAAGAGTCGCTTCTCAAGCGACTTTATTTCAGATCTTTTTCACTACTCACTATTTTAAAGAAATAAAATATGATAATGCAAATTAATTTATGAAGTTTTTACCCAAAGAGATGTAATAAAAACTGCCCTTATTTCTGCTTTCAGTAAATGCTTAATGAAACTCTGTTCATAATCACTTTTTGTTTTTTGTTTTTTTGTTGTTGTTGCTATTAATGATGAAAAATAAATGAATGAATAAAAAACACATTTGAGTTAGTTTTGTTTATAAGACATGCTGAAATTATTAAAATCATTTTAAAAAATCATTTTTGGTCAGCACACAGTTTTTCAAATTGGGAGACCTGAACCTGTTCAACTTTTTCTGTTTTCACAACAAAAATCAGCCAAAGACCAACTGTTCCAGTTTAATCCAGTTTAACCATTTAAACCTGATTTAAATGGATTTAAAGTATAACTATGGATATATCTTATTATATTTAATAAGTAACCTGGTGGCTGTTGCTTACCGTTAATTCAAATTTCCTTTAAAGTTTCTTAAGAAAAGACTTAAAATGACAATGAAATTGCTTTTATTATTTTTTTCTGTAGTAAAGATGTTTTCCTTTTCCTTTTCTGTTCCTCCATTCATATTTCTCCACAATTTCATGTTTTGATAAATTTAAAATGTAACAAATTATGTCATGAAATGCAGATAGAATAGTAATAACCTGTTTTGCAGCAGATTTTTATTAATATGAAGATCTGTCAAACAGTCTAGCGTATGAAGGGTTTATACAGTTGAAAACCAACAACTTTTCTGTGAAAAACTAAAATGGTAAAATACCAAAAGGGTTAATTGAAGGATTCAGGTGGTATTAAGAATACAAGGTATAGCTATATTTTCTGACAACAAATTTACACAAAAATAAAAGAGAAAAACGTCTGAAACACAGTAATTTTAAATGATCTTACCTGGTTTAACAGTAACTGTGGTTCCTTTTCCCCAGACGTCTAGAACCCAATCACAGTGCTACAGATTCACCGACTGCTTCAACAAAAACATCAAGCACCACAGAAATCATATTATAACTCATAAAATATTGTAATGATCTCTGTCTGTTATAGATTCTGGTCATCTTAATATCCTCTGAGACTTTCCAACATATCTTTGTCTCGTTTTCAGTTTACATCCTGCAAATTAAAATTGGCACACATGGATATCTGCCCTATAAGACTTTAGACAGCAGAATTAGTAACTGTTAAATGTGAATTACCTTGATAAAATGATTACAGGGACCTCCACCCTCATAGTCCAAGTGTTGCATATTGGATTTCGTATTATTTTTCTCTGCCTAACATTAAATTTTACTCAGGTTTTTGAGCTGAGGTTTTTGTATCGGTGTATATCAGTGTGCTCCCCGTATATATCTATCACAGTGACAAGCCCTGAAACAAAAACCTCAACCCCTTTTAGACGAGAAGTTAGAGCAAAACCACAAAAATAGAAGTAAAGTTTTATTTGGGGTCATTTCTTTTTTGAAAATGATGTTGAATATCAAATATACTTTTCTCCAAAAATAGATGTTTATAAGTTTTACAAGATTAAGTAAACATACATTATTTAGAAGAGGTTCCAACAAAATAAAATCATGATTTTTCTTAAATGGTTATTAAATATACATTTAGTGGTATTTTGATTGTCTGATGTGGAGACTTCTGATGCAGTATAGAGAAATTGCATATTATGTTTTTCATGTTATAAAATAAACATCAAAAAAGCCTTGTTGAGTTAACCAATGAAACAATCAGAAATGGATAAATACATTGAAATGCATTTAAAGGTTAATTCATGAAGAATAACAAAGAATCATGACGTTCATATTTCTATATGTAATAAAATCAGATTCATTGCTCAAAAATTGTAACAAAAATAACATCATTTTCTCCAGACTGTTATTAATCTCTTACATGTGCTTAACAAATTGAAACAGTTTCAAATTATTTTGAGATTAGAAGCAATTTAAATGTTTAAAGTGATCATTTTAATTATCTTTGTTGTATTGGTGAAATTGGTTGGACAAACATTCTGAGGACTGAGACGTTTTAAAGAATATAGATTTAAAACTTGTTCACAGGATAATAACAGGAAACATCCTCTACTAGCCACCATGGAGCATTGTGAGGACACACTCTTTTTGTCCTGTTATAAGTGACTGGAGTCGTGTAATAATCCAGTTGTAATATAATTTTATTTTCCAACCTCAAAGTGAGTGGTAGTTATCAGAATGTGTATATGTGAATGTTTGTGACTGAAGTTTTATGGGTTTTAACTGTTTTTGAATCTGGAAATCTTTGTGCTTTCATTTAGATCAGGAAGGTGCAAGTTAGGATCATTAATTTCTATTTCAATAACTTAAGGCAGGGGACACAAACTCAAACAAGGACCAGTAACAGGCAGGAAAGGCAATGTATTAAAAGCTAGTCTCAATTATAACATTATACTTACAATGGTGAGTTAGTCCACAGTTATTTCTTGTCCTAAATAGATAGATTTATCTATACTGATAGATCTGAGTCCTAAATAGATGCTGCATTGACACACTCCATAATCAATTAACATTATTTGGACATCGTTCTGAACAACATACACAGGCTGAACAGATGACACCCTGACACCCACTGTCATCCATGAAGAACCAAAATAAAACACGTTTTGTGAAAACAAAAAATACTTGAAATTCAGAGCTGTAGAAAATGTAGAAAGGGCAATGTCTTTATATGAACCATTTGTGAAATGTTTTGGTTTACACTAATTTTACTTTTGTCAAATGCAAGTTTTTGAGATTGTATATTTCATTTTTTTCTTTTTTCTCTTTCTTATGGGGAGAAAGAGAAAAAAGCTCATAAATTTCTCTAACATTTTCTAACACAGGTTCTCAGTTGCAGCTGCAGAGTTTATGTACAGCTCTGAGGCTTCCTGTGTCACTGTGTCTCTCGAGCACAATAATAAACTGCAGAGTCTTCAGTCCTCAAGCTGCTCATCTGCAGATAAACTTGATCCTGGTTGTTGTCTCTGGAGATGGTGAAGCGGTTCTGGACAGACGGGGAATAATATTTATCACTTCCTTTAGGAGCAGAAATATAGGCAACCCATTCCAGTCCTTTTCCTTCAGCCTGTCTGATCCAGCTAATAGCAGCATTATTATCTTCTATTCCTGCATATGTACAGGTCAGACTGTGGGATTCTCCAGGTCGTTTTGTTGCTGGTTCAGATTCAGTCAGAGTCTGACTGAAAACACCTGAAAGAAAAACCACGTGGTCAGAAAAAGACCTGAACAGAAATTCTGTGAAGAGTCCAAAAGTTTTATATTTACCAGAAACTGTTAACAGCAGGAGAAGAGAAACACACCCAACTAAAGTCATGGTGAAAAGTTGTTGCATCTGTTTGGTGGTTTGAGTGCCATTAAGATAAATGAAGAAATTTGCATTGACTCCTCCCCATTCAAATAAAGGCTATAGGTAAACATGCTAAAGGGATTAATGTGACTGCATGCTACGCTGCAGGATGAAAAAAATATTTTTGGTTGCTTAATAATCTTAATGCACTGAACACAATCTACAAAGCATTGTGTGACTTTGTATCAGCTAAAAAGGACCATGTATGTCATTCTTATTTACAAAGATCTCACAAAGATTGATGTATGATACAGACTTTTTCTACTACAAAAAAACAAAAACAAAAAAACATCTCATTGCTTTGTCAGTTTATCAACATTTTAAAAATACTTCATGGATGCATTTAGATGGAAAGGTTTCTACCTTTCTTTAAAATATAATGTCTCAATCAATTCATATAACATTTGAATTATTTATGTTATGCCATAATATTTTTGATTTATCTTGCATATAGATTCTTTTTAGTTTAGATTCAAACATTTTGCTTTGGCTTCCCCCTGGTGGCTTTATGTTGCATTTTTTTATGGAATAAGTTATTTTTCTTTGGCCTGTTGACATATTAATTCAAAGTTGCTTTTGTTTCTGATTATTTTATTTTATTTGAGGAGTCTTTAGATTTGCTAATCATGTTTTTATTTGATCTTTGGGTTTTATTGATCCAGTTCATCTCATAGTTGTGAAGAGTGATTCCAGACATGGTGCAGGTCACTTTTATGTGGGATTCTTCAAAATATTTAAAACACTGATTCATATTCTGTCGAAGTTTGAGCGCTGATTCCTGTCATAAAAAATGAAATACAGACACAGGTTCTCAGTTGCAGCTGCAGAGTTTATGTACAGCTCTGAGGCTTCCTGTGTCACTGTGTCTCTCGAGCACAATAATAAACTGCAGAGTCTTCAGTCCTCAAGCTGGTCATGTGTAGATAAACTTGATCCTTGTTGTTGTCTCTGGAGATGGTGAAGCGGTTTTGGACAGACGGGGAATAATATTTATCACTTCCTTTAGGAGCAGAAATATAGGCAACCCATTCCAGTCCTTTTCCTTCAGCCTGTCTGATCCAGCTAATATCAGCATTACCATCTGATATTCCTGCATATGTACAGGTCAGAGTGTGGGATTCTCCAGGTCGTTTTGTTGCTGGTTCAGATTCAGTCAGAGTCTGACCAAAACCACCTGAAAGAAAAAGGTTGTGTGATCAGAATAACCTGTGCAAAAGTCCAGTAAAAAGAAGAGTACAGAAGTTTTATATTTACCAGAAACAGTTAACAGCAGGAGAAGAAAAACACATCCTGCTAAAGTCATGATGAAACGTTGTTGCATCTGTTTGGTGGTTTGGCGTCTGATGACATAAATCAGAATTGATGAGGCTTTAATTTGCATTGGCTCCTCCCTAGAATATATGTCCAATGGGTAAAATTGAATACTTATCTATTTCCTAAAGAATAACTGATGAGATTAAAATGCAACACTTGCTATTGAGTAAATTGTGATACAAAGTTTTTCCCCTGGGTTTCCCCTCCAGGTTGTCAGATTTAAAGTGTTTCCTAGTCATGGCTTATGAAGTTTGGAAAACACTTTAAGCAATTATGTGTGTGAGAGAGATAAAGGATTATAAATGTAAATGTTAAAGAAGGTTTATCTGAAAAGACACAGATTCATTCAGAATGGATTTAGTAAAATAAGTATTATTTCATATGGCAGCCTTCTGAGAAATATCCATAAAACAACCTGTTTGCTAAAAAACTAACTCCAACTGCCCTCTAGAGATTGAAAAACAGAACTGCAAGAGTCATTGCCATCTCTAATTTGTATTACAATAAGTACATCTGCATTCAGTCTCTGTGTTTATTGAATCTTGTTTTGTGACTCAGTGATGCATTTTTGTTTATTAGAATGAATAAGAAAAATATCATGATTTATCGAGGTAATTATAAGTGATACTTGTGATCTGCTCCATTTATCTTATACAGATTTTTGAAAAGGTGCATCCTGTGTGCAAACCTGTGTGCAAATTTCTGGAAATGTTTAATCTAAATAAACTGAATAAAAGTGCAGTGATGCTGTTTTTTTAATATGAGGTTATTTCTTGCATCTCATTTTAAAGGGGAAATAAATAATTTTGGGTTAACAGTAAATTATTTTATGTTGAAAATGATAAAACTTAATTTGGAAGAATGAGTGCAAAATTATGTCCAAACATCATAGTGTCTCATATTTCTTTGTTATTCAATAGAAAGCTCATTTTCAAAGCCTGACTAACATCGCTGCCTCTCACAGAGATCTTTATCGGTTTTTGTACGGCTTTGTTGAGTTTTGTGTCACTGTGTCTCTCTAGCACAATAATAAACTGCTGAGTCTTCTGGTTTCAGACTCTTCACTGTTAGAGAAACTGTGTTTTTAGAAGTATCTTTGGTGATAGAAAATTGGCCTTGGAGATGTTGGGCAAATGCTGTGCCGGTCCCACTGTCGATGAATCCAATCCATTCTAGTGCTTTTAACGGTTTCTGACGAATCCAGTGGAGCCACATAAGAGGCATTCCCTGCACTTTACAGGACAGAATGACTGACTGTCCTGCTTTGCTGATCACAGCCTCTGAGGAGGTGAGGGACTGACCCCGCGCAGCTGAAACAAAGAATGAGTTCTGAAAACAGCAGAAACCAGATCTTTTCATTTCCTCCACTAAACAGAGTCACTCACCTGATATGAGAGCCAAGAGGAGGATACTTTGTATGACTGTCATCATGATAAGTCAGACTCTGAGTGCAAAAAACTGGTTTGATACGAATATGAAATAAAACCAGAAGGGGTGGAGACTGTAGATTTACATAACTGGATGTGTGACTGATTGAAAAATAATCAGTAGCTCTAATTACCTGGGAGGAATAAGACGTGTTTTAGTCACTACTTATAATCCGAACAATGCATTTCAATTCATAAAATTGGACATCTAAAACAAGCTGTTGCATTTTGTGTTTGTTCTTTCTGTTTCACATAATGAGATTTGTTAACTATCCTCCAAAGTTTGAAACTGCTGAAAGTTCATGTTATTCTCCTAGGAATTATATTTAATTATTACTTCTCCTTTATGTGTGTCCTTCTGCATTGGGCAACTGGGAAAACAGGGGAAAATATTTTAGCAACCTTTCAATAACTGGGGCTCTTCAGCAAAATAACAAATTATTCAAGCTCTTTTAAAATCACAATGTTGCAGATAAATTATCCCGTTTTGTCTTTTCTGAAGTTCAACAGTGCTATTACTTGATCTGAAGATGACAGATTTTTTTCAAAAAAAATGTGGAGGATAGCTATATTTACATCTAATGGCTTTCAATGCTTCTAAAGTATTTCTATTTTCTGCACCTTTGACATGGCAGTCTTTATCTTATGCAAAAATAAAAGTATTAGTAAGATCAGCCATGGCAGAACTGATACTGCCGTGGCCTATTCTGAAAATAATGAAAAACTCAAACCTTTGTTCAAATGCATTTATACAATTCAGTAAAGATGCATACGTTAAAAATAAAAACTTGGTGTTTCCTTTTTATTCAATCAACAACATGATGTCACAAAAACTGACAGCAATATGACCAAGAAAGCAAAATGTCTGACCTCACTGCCATTTCAACACAGATTATATTGAAACTTATGGCTGTACCTCAGGCAGGACTATAGTCATGGTGTGTTGAGATGTATATTTTATTGTATAACTGTTGGTCTTTATTTACTATTTACTTGGTGGTAAATTACTTGGCATGGCAGATTAGTTTTCTTCATGTAACAGTAGTAAAAAAAATCAATTTGTGAGCACAGATGCAGCAGGTAGGGTTTTTCAGATCAGAGTGAATTTCTACAGGTTTTTGTGCAGCTGCTGCAACAACTTCAGTCACTGTGCGTCTCGAGCGCAATGATAGACAGCAGAATCCTCTATCTTCAGGCTGTTCATCTGCAGATACACCTGCTGTTTGTTGTTGTCTCTGAAGATGGTGAACCGACTTTGAACTGATTGAGAGTAAAATTTACTATCACTGTCATATTCAATAGTTGCAACCCACTCAGGTCCTTTTCCAGGAGCCTGTCTGATCCAGGCCATCCAGTAGCTGCTGAATGTGAATCCAGATCCTGTGCAGGTCAGTTTGTGGGAGTTTCCAGGGTTTTTTACTACTGGTTCAGATTCAGTCAGAGTCTGACCATCAACAACTGAAAGGAGAATAAAAAAAAATTTGATGTTAGATATTTAACTTGGAAAACAAAATACAAAATACTTAGTTCAAAATCTTTCAGGAAAAAATAAAATTACCAGCAAGGCAAATAATTACTGCAAGTATCTTTCTTGTACAATCCATCGTGTGTGTTAAACGTTCTCTCCTAGATGGTACCAGCTAACAAGTTGAGGATATTTCATAATTTAAATATGCTCCTCCTCCTCAAAAGCACCACTGGTGTGACACTGAGACATCTTCCTGTAGTTTTAGTTCACCAACTCTAGGTCCACTGATAACTGATAAAATAAGGATAACAATACAGCTGTCAGCATTTCATTTGCCTCACAAGATTAGCCCAATTCTTCAATTTGTTTGTAATTCAGCTGTCTTTCATCCTGAAGGGCCGAAGGACATCAGTATATTTTATTTACAAACTTTAAAAAAGTATGATGATGAACGTTATGTGTTGAAAATAGCGATGATGGTGAACTCATAACTCTTATAATGAAGAATCAGAAATGTCTTCTCTTTTTAAAATTTGTGATCTGAGGGCCCCCAGTGGTGACTTTCTGTAACCCGTGTTCAGGTTCTAATGGGTTTTTGTTCAACTCCACAGCCAGTTTGTATCACTGTGTCTCTCTCTCCAGCACAGTAATACACAGCAGTGTCTTCAGGCTGCATGTTCTGACCATGCAGAGTGACTCTGCTATTGGAAGAGTCTATGTTGACACTAAACTTGTTTTTTAATGATTCTTTTACAGTTTTGTCTCTACTGATACATTCCAATCCTTTTCGTGCAGGCTGTCTGATCCAGTGTGTCCAATAATTACTGATGGCATAAGACACCTGACAGGTGATGGTGAGACCTTCACCAGCCTGGACAGACACAGAGGGTGGCTGGTTCAGCTGATCACATGTTACACCTGGAAAAAAAAGGACTTACTGAATAACAAATTATCAAAATCAACAGCAAATGGCAAACCAACAATACCTACATGACACAGCTACTGAAAGCAGCAGCAGCAGCATCATAGAAAAGATGGTTGGATCACTGACAGGGATCACATCTCACAACCTTTTACATCGTGTCGACATATGAGCAGGAAACCACAAAATTTACATGCAGCCCGAGAAGGAGGTGATAGTATAAATTAGTTTTTAGTTGTTTGAGACAAGCTTTTATTTAATTCTAAAACCCAAGTATGAAACTGGCTTGTTTATATATATTATAATTGTTATTAAGGATACAAGTGTGTGCATCATAACAATGCGAATCCAGCATAACACCAAAAATAAGCAATACACCTTTTTACAGGAGTATCAGGAATTGTTTAATCTTGTGAATATTTAAATTATGTCCACAGGTGCACAGAATAAAACAGGACATGTTATGTAGCAGAAATAAAAAATAAAATACAAAAAAAGTCAAATGTAAAGGCATTTCCTTGGTTGAAAGGGGGCTCTCATTTTCGACATTGCATTTATATTGTAGAGCCTACTACCCTTATAATTAATGACAATTTTCCCCTTAAATTTTACAGAAGGAGCCGGTGCGCACTTATTCCACTCACAGCTGAAACCATCCTAAAAACACTCTAGATCAAAATGTGCACAATTATTAGGGCTCCTTATGGGTTGTCATACCTAGAATTATCTGCAACCCCTCAGGATGACAGAACGTTGGAGATTTTTTCTGTTTTTCATACTTTCAAAGTAAAATAGTCTTACAGTCAAAATTAAGACTCCCTTCAGATAACTTTAAAGGCATGGAGGTTATTGCACAGCTGCTAAACCGACTTCAGTCACTGTGTCTATCGAGTGCAGTAATAAACAGCAGAATCCTCGATCTTCAGGTTGTTCATCTGCAGATACACCTGCTGTTTGTTGTTGTCTCTGGAGATGGTGAACCGACTTTGAACTGATTGAGAGTAAAATTTACTATCACTGTCATATTCAATAGTTGCAACCCACTCAGGTCCTTTTCCAGGAGCCTGTCTGATCCAGGCCATCCAGTAGCTGCTGAATGTGAATCCAGATCCTGTGCAGGTCAGTTTGTGGGAGTTTCCAGGGTTTTTTACTACTGGTTCAGATTCAGTCAGAGTCTGACCATCAACAACTGAAAGGAGAATAAAAAAAAATTTGATGTTAGATATTTAACTTGGAAAACAAAATACAAAATACTTAGTTCAAAATCTTTCAGGAAAAAATAAAATTACCAGCAAGGCAAATAATTACTGCAAGTATCTTTCTTGTACAATCCATCGTGTGTGTTAAACGTTCTCTCCTAGACGGTACCAGCTAACAAGTTGAGGATATTTCATAATTTAAATATGCTCCTCCTCCTCAAAAGCACCACTGGTGTGACACTGAGACATCTTCCTGTAGTTTTAGTTCACCAACTATAGGTCCACTGACAACCCCCCACTATCCCTCCCCCCCCCAAAAAAAAAAAACACCGAGAAAACATGATAAAATTAGGAAACTC
>NW_015116841.1:13289-27946 GCF_001443285.1 Poecilia latipinna | reverse complement strand
CTGCCAGTCGCTCATGGAGGGCAGTGAGTTTCTTTAGCCATCATGTCAGTCCATACCTGAGACTCTTTCTTGGACATTTGCCTTTCCCATATGCCTTTCCAGTATTGTTCAGTCTCCAGCCTTGGTGGGTTGGGTGGAGAAGAGCCGGTTAATCCTCCTGGCTTCATTCTCTCTTGTGTATCTCTTTAGGCGGCTGGCCAAGGCTTGGAGTTTCGAGTGCTTCAGGTATGGGCATCTGGCTGTACTTCTTAGGTACTGATCTTTTCATTGCACCTCTTTGGAGCTCTGACAGTTGGCTCACTTCCCTCCTTGTTATCTTGATCTTAGCCTCTAACCACTAAGATCAAGATATTGATCTTAGTGGTTAGTGGTATCTTAGCCTCATAAGATATTGGGTCTCATGGTTGCTCTTATAGCCAAGCATCTCAAGGATCACTGATGCTGAGTTGTATATCAGTTCATTGGTTTCAGTTATGGTGTTGGTAGGGATCGTTCTCAATGCTGCATTCACATCTTCAATGAGACTTTCTGATGGTACTTCACTCAGCCGTTGTAATTGGCGTCGGGGTTGTCTGGTGTTCATTCGGGCCATGATTCTGTCTCTCAGGTCAGTTGCTGCCTCGTTCAGCTCAGATGGTTCGTTCATTACTGGGGCTACATACCCAGTCTCTGGGCGGGTAGTTGTAGTTAACTCCCTTCTGACCTGGCGTCCTGGCTCCTCCCCTTTGTGTTGTACCTCGTCAATCTCAAGTTGTGATAGCAGTTGCCGTTTGCGGATGTTGGAACACTGAGCTACTAGTTGTTTGGCAGTTAGTGTCGACTGGGGATGTCGAAGTAACCATTCCTCCCACAGTCTTTGCATGTAGCCCCTCTGACTAGGGTTACTTGAGTAGTAGCATTCCAACAGATCCATGTTTTCATCTCTCGCCCATTTCCGTCTTGTTCCAGTAGCCCATTTTTCATCAAGGTGCTCTGGTTCCCCAGCACCTGACGCAGACCTTGTTTGGCCGGGCGACGTCTGAGCCGGCATGTCGTGCTTATCAATGTCTCTCATGGTATGAGGTAGGCTATATAGCTCCAAGGGTCTTGCCTAAGGACCCACACTGCACAGCTCAGTTTCACTGTTGTAACTGTTTTGCTCCAGCCTGGATTCGAACCCGGGTCCCCCCGGGTGGAAGACTGGTGACTTACCCACTATATATATATATATATATATACATACACACACATATATAAAAACATTAACGTTTCGAATGTTTTTTTTATTATTCACTATTCAATAATTATTACTCATTTAGCATAAATGCTGCTTCATACAGTCTGATTTTAGTCTGTGGCGTAAGATTTTATTACCAGATAATCCCCTCTTTTCATTATAAGAAATTATGTGATATTTCAGATTATTCACATCAAGTTTTATTTTACTTCCACAGTTCTGTTGGCTTTTCTTATGGGCTGCTGGACGGTTCTTTTGGTCGTTTTCCATTTCTTGCTAGCAATGCTGGCTTGAGGAGCAAAGCAGCTTCATGAATTTGACTGGCAGCCAATCAGAAAATGAGCATCAGGAATAACATTTAATCAGTTATATTACATTTTGAGTAACGGATGCATTTAAGATAAACATTTTTATGGAATTGAACTTTGTTTTCATTATTATTATATTTTTATCCAGCTTTCCCTTGCAGCCCCTCCTCTGACAAACACTTCCCAAAGATAATGTAGTACTTACGATTTGTCATTGATGACGGTGTTGACAGC
Source organism: Poecilia latipinna (assembly GCF_001443285.1). Lineage (NCBI taxonomy): Eukaryota > Metazoa > Chordata > Actinopteri > Cyprinodontiformes > Poeciliidae > Poecilia > Poecilia latipinna. Next base: position 26,188 of record NW_015116841.1, on the reverse strand, counting down.
ATCTCTGAGTCTCTCTGCGGACATTTTTTTTTAACTTAACAGTAACTGCAGCTCCTTTGGCCTCCATGTGCACCATGTTGTCTGGCTGGTCCCCGAACATGGGGATTCCCACCATGGGAACGCCGTGGTAGATGGCCTCATAGATCCCGTTTGTCCCACCGTGAGTGATGAAAGCTTTGGTTTTAGCATGGCCTGGTAGAAACCAACGTTATTAAATATTTGTTGATGAAGGACAAGTTTAATAAATAGATCATTTTAATAACTTTGTGCTCATATTTACATGTTGGAACAGCTGAATTATGAAGTTAAACAATAAAGTGAGTGCTGTAGTGTCGACACTCTTTAGACGTTGGGCTTTTTTATGTCATATTTTGTTTTCAGCACAATACCTGACCTCAATACATGACCTCAATACATGGGGTGGACATTTACACACACAAATATCTAAAATTTCTTATTTTAAGAATTTTGATTTATTGTTGTCTCTAACAAAAAATGTTTTAAACATATAACAGTATCATCAGAAATGTCATTTTTACTGTTTTCACAGTTTGTTCCATGAGACCATCAATAAATATCTAAGTTGGAAAATATGATAAAATGCAGTTACTGTGAGCAGTTTAACGATATAAATCACACTTTTTAAGTAAGCGGCGTCCCGAAGAAACCAGAATGTTTCTCAAGAACAGAATTTGTTTGTGCCGCAATGAAGGCTGTGCCATACAGTTACCTAAAACAAGGTAACAAACAGCTTTTATTCATAATTTTCATTATCACAGTACTACCACAAAATATTGCGCTAAAATACTATCGTAGAGAGGCCTCTAGGTTGGATTATTAGATTTTCTCACCCAGCAAGTCAGTTTATGGGATCCAGTCATAAATTCTGGTGCTGGAGCCCAAACTTTTGGGTTTTTCTCTGCTATATCTCCACAGCACCTACAATCGTTTAAGAAAACATGTTTTTAACCAAACTGAGCTGAGAAATCAACCAGTTAAAACAACTTAAGCAATTTATTTATTTATTTAGAAAACACTTTTCACAGTCACAAAACACTGCGCAAGATGAGATCAAAATGTAGAGAAAACATAAGAGAAAATAAGAACATAAATTAGTAAATCTGTTATCTTCAAACCAATGCATGACTAAATAAATGGCTCTTTAGATATTTTTTAGAGTAATAAGACAAAACTCACAAATAACTTCAGCGAGAATTATAAGGTTTTAATACTTGTAAAAAAATTTTTAAAAAAGGCACTTTTTTCTTTTAGCAAATTATTTCAGTTAATCCTATACAATTAAAACACTAGATTAAAAATGCTTGGTAAGATTTTGTGTTTTTGCAGTGTAAAACTCTTGCTCTCTTTTAATACTCAGTTTTATACAGAAAATGACTACTAAACTGATTTTTGAGAACCGAAAGTGAAAATGTAGCTATAAAGTTGTGTTAGTGTAAGTCTAATTCTAATAAAATACAGCGATACCAATCAACAGGGCAGACGGAGGTTTGCATCTGTTTTCTAGTTGAGTTGAACAAGGATTTATGTGGGAGTCCAGAGTTAGTTTGGGACGAAGATGACGTAATAAAATATCTAAATGGATGATTCTAACTCTGCAGAAGTTAATCAGAGCAGTTAGTGATTTTTTTTTTACCTTTTGTGGAAGCTGAGCGAGCACCGATGCGATCATGTTCGCCTTTTCTGTGGTCAGGTTCTTGACCACCGATCCTAAAGAGAAGACAACGATACCATCGTCTCCATTTTCCATTTCCTGTAAAATGGTAATTTATTTCAACATGTCATTTCTTTTGTTTGCATCAGCACTAATGTGGTGTCATTATTTATTCTACCTCTGGTAAAGGTTTAGCTGGTTTGCAGTGGATCCCTCCAACAAACTTAAAGTTGGGGAGGAGTGGACGAGGAAAATCAAAATCCCAGTAGGTTCTCATCAACCAGGTATCAGCTTTACCCATCAACTCACAGGCACTGGTGGGTGTTCCTGTTACAAACAGCATGTTATTAAACAGGTTGCTGTGCATAAAATCACAACTAATTCAAAGAGTTTCTATCCCGACCCAAAAAAAAAAAAAGATTTTAGATTAATTTTAGGGCTGATACAATTAATCCCGATTAATCAGTTATTGAGATAATCGTCAACTAATTTAGTATCGCTAGCAAATCGCTAACTGGAGTATACAGACTTAATAAAGGTGATTTGTTGAAGAACACACTCAGAGCAGTTTTTAATACAAAACCATACAATAAATATATACATTTTAAAATAAAATAAAAAAATCCTTTGTAAATATGTTTTAGCCAAAACTCCTGAAGTTGACGGGACAGTTTTAGCTTCACCCAGTTCAAGTTATATATATATATATATATATATATATATATATATATATATATAACTTGCCTGAACAATCGATTTCTAAAATATATTTTAGAATATTTGGTTAATTATATGGAGATTTTTCTCTTCGCTCACCTTTGACTTCAGACTAATATTTATCCAGTTCTCTCCACATTAAGTTTTGGCATCACGATGTCCTGCAAAGCATAGAAGAGGACGTTCCAGAGTCTCTCTAAAAAGTCCATCTTGTCCGTGAGTTTGCTCATAGCAGCGGGAACGAAGGAGGGAGGAGCAGGAAGCTGACCACACATCCTCTCCCAGTTATGAGCCAAGGAAAAACGTAAAGAAAAGACCAGAGGGATTCCCAACATGTCCGCTGTCAGGTCACTGCCAGGGTAGATCGGATCAGCAAATAACACATCGTAGTTTCCCTGCTTCAGCTTTTTCATGATGGTTTCCGATTTCACCACTCCATCCAAGAATTTAAGGAAATAATCCATGTTGGTCCTTATAAAACCCATTAATTTGTTGTAAATCTGGAAGTAGGTCATGTGATCAACCTCGTAGATGGAAAAGAGAAGGAACTCCTTGATAAACTTCTTTTTGAACTCCATTGAGACGGAGACGTTAAACGGTTCATAGCGGAAGTGAGACGGTTCGCTGCTGTTCATGAACAGCGATGTGCTCGGGATCAGGACCGTCACCTGGTGTCCTCTGTCCACCAGCGTTTCCAGTACCGGCTTCATGTTGATCCAGTGGCTTCCATCTGTGTGCCACACCAAAATCTTCCCTCCATTGGCTGCAGAAAGAAGCAGCAGGACAAAGAAGGCGATATGCAGCTTCATGGTGGTTTAAAATATGTTGGGAAAGAGAAAATTCCTCTTGAATAAGAAGCAATCCAGCCGAAAGGAAAAGACTCTGAACTTCTGCTGTGGGCAGAATCTCGCTGCTTATTTAATTGTGATCATGTGAAACATCAAGTGTTAAACAATGTTGTCATACAAGGAAGTTGTTGGTAAATGTGTAAGCATTCCCCTTAATGATTGTCACAGTGATTCAGCAGTGGTTTTATTCTCATCAGAATAAAGCAGCTTGAATGCAGCTTTAAAGCTGCCAGTCGAGCTATTATTGTTTCAGAAAGGTATAAACATAATTTTCAAGATACTCTGGCAATTCAATCAATCAATCAAATTTTATTTATGTAAGGCATTAAAACACCTTAGAAGAAAAATAAAATGGAAATAAACAAAAAAATACACCTGACTTTGTACATTTCCTCCAAGTTTTATTGATTTAGTTTCACTTTAGAAAATTCACAATCAAAATTAGAAAAATGTAGTGTACATTTATATTCAGCTCCACCAAGGCACCACTTTGAATCACCACATTTTGCTACATGTTCTTTTCTTTTTTTAGTCCCCAATCGAACCGAGTCTACCGAACTATCATGTGTGGAAACACAATTATTCTTGGTTCGAAAGCAAATGTGAACATCAAGCACACTGGAGACCGCTCCAAAAGCAGGAAGCAAACTTTAGCGCAGGGCATTCTGGGTAAATACAACAAAAACAAACTCACCAGGGTCTTGTGCTAGTGTGAGAAATGGCTCTTTATCTTTTACCAAAGACCAAATTTAAATCCTACCGCCACTAAAATCTGACGCTATTCCATTTTTGTCTACATTTTGTGAAGAAGGAAATTGCGCTAGTTTTTTTTTCTTGGAAGCTTTTGTGTTTCCTTTAGTGGTTCTTGGTGCAGCGCCCCTACAGGCGAGGAGGGGAACAGGTTTTGGTGTGAAATAACTGCAGCAGCTGAAATGGTCAGAAAATGTTCCAACGTTGGTCCCCAATCGAACCAAATCAATCAGGTGTGAAAAACCCCTAAAAGCTGTGCACTTCGTCCCCCTCATTAACATTGTAGATTCCCTTTTGTCGCTGGATTCAGGGACGGCTGGAAAAACAATGGCTGTTTGAATACTGGATTCAATCCCCGTTGAGCGAGTCAGGATCTATTCACATTGTGAATGTCTTCATTCCTACACCTCCCCCTGGTGGGACACAGCAACCTGAGATGGAAACAACAAAAATCGTTGATTTCTGATTTATTTTAATTTTCATAGGAATTTACCGTGCATTTGCTCACATTCCTGCTGCTTCCTCTGCCTCCTCTGCACCACTTGCTGAGGGTTACAGAGTGTTGCCTTTTGAAGTAGACATTTGCATAATCAGATTAGGGTGCGTGATTGTCTCTGTGCGCCCCCTGCTTCCTTCACAGGGTGCTCCAGAGGAGAGAGGGTGCTGTCCAGCTGAACAATGGAGGACTCCCCTCCTCTGGCAGCGGACACGCAGCCCTTGCACCTGCATCTTCCGCTCCCACGTTGCAGGTCGATTACAGCCACGGCTCAGCCTCGGAACCGCTGAGACTGGGAGGAGGAGGAGAAGAAGGACGAGGAGGAGGGTGGCTCGAGTGCTGAGATGGGAGAGGAAGGGCAGGGGTTGAGCTGAGATATTTAAACATGCAAAGGGTGAATTGGCTTTAAGGGGATAAAGAGCTCAGGGCCTATCGGCTGGCGCCCAGCTCCAGAAATGCTCTCTTTATGGAGCCGGGAGAGCGTGGGGCTGCCTGCGCCGATCTGCTCCATTGTGATAACGGATTCAGACAGCGTGCCAGACGCTGATAAGGAAATGTGCTCTCAATAGACGATTACCCGCGTGCTCGCGAAGGAATAGTCAATCAGGAAGATGCGGAGCGAGTGAGAGGCATGCAGATTTGTTGTGTGTGTCTTTTTTTTTTACACATCGGGTTTTTCCTAACTCTGCAGAAAAACCGTAATGTTCAGACATGATTGGGAGGAATCTGTAAATAAAGTGTTACCATGACAGCATTTCTACCTAATATTCCAGTTTTCAAAGAAACCGCAAAGCTTATCACTGCAAAAACACAAAATCCTAGCAATTCCTACCATTTTTGTCTAGTGTATAGTGAAAATATTCATTAGAAATAAGACAAAACTTACTTGCAAGCAACTTTTCAGCAATAAACAGGGTCTTGTTTTAGGTCAATTATTCCTTAATGTTGATAAAAAATGACTACTTCCACTGGCAGATTATTTCACTTATAACCAAACATTTTTACCATCTTAATGTTAAAATAATCTACCAACACAACCAGTACTTTATCAATATTAAGGAATTATTGACTTAAAACTCCTATATATTCCTGAAAAGTTACTTGCAAGTTAGTTTAGTTTTATTTCTAGTGTAACAAAATATTTGCACTAGAAACTTGACCAAAAATACTTGGTAATATTTTGTGTTTTTGCAGTGTACACAGAAGTACAGATGTGTCACATTACCAGGAAGTGGTGACATAAACCAGTTCCTTCATTTTTTAAAAACTTTATTATGAAATGACTCGATGTACTGTGAAGTCATTACTCGGATTCATCATGACATTGTGTTACATGATTTTATTTATTTTTCAGGATTACACTGTAAAAACACAAAATCTTACCAAGTATTTTTAAGTTTAATTTCTAGTGAAAATATCTTAAATAAGACTGAACTAAATTCCAAGTAACTTTTCAGCAAGAAATATAAGCTTGTTTTAAATCAATAAATCTATAATATTGCTGAAATAGCAGTATTTTTAATTATTTCACTATTTATAGTGAAGTAAGTCAAGCTAGTAGTTTTTCATCAGTATTAAGGAATGACTCACTTAAAACAAGCTTCTATATTTTGCTGAAAAGTACTTATAATTTAGTTTTGTCTAATTTCAAGTGCACTCAGATATTTTTACTTATTTTTACCATAAATACTTGGTAATATTTTGTGTTTTTACAGTGTTACAAAGGGTCAGTTGTCACTTCCCTCCAGTCGTTGAGTCCAGCTACGCTCGGCTTTGTTTAGTCAGAGTTTAACTCCCGCGGTTGAAGCGCCTGGAGTCAGATCAGTGTTTACTCTTCAGCTCAGTTAGTCGCCATGTTTGGTCTGAGGATCGGCCACAATAGACGTTCAAGCAACTAAATGTTCGCCAGGCGACTGAAATGAACCGGCTGCTGTTGTCAACTCAGCTGTAAACAAGACAGGGACTCAGAAAACCACAGCAGTTGTTCATTCTCAGTTTTTCATTATGGAAAATTTTCACTTTTCTGTAAAGGCAGCCTGGAAAAACCTGGAAAAGCCTGGATTTTATTTTAATAAGTTTGGGGGGAAAAATAGCCATTTTTAATTTAGTTTCTTTCCTGTGAATTAAATATCCATCCATCCATCCATCCATCCATCCATCCATCCATCCATCCATCCATCCATCCATCCATCCATGTTGTCGTCTTCTTTCATGTTTATTGTTTTATCTTTCTGTATTAATATCTGCTGCTGGTTTCCTGTTTAAATTACTTTTGTTTTCATTTTCACGTCAAACTTTCTGTTTTCTTCCAGGAATTCCTTCGTTCGTTCTCGGCGTTTATGACGTCATCCCTCCAGCATCGCTGTCCACACAACGACCAACTGGACAACGTTTGACTTCGGAGCGACCTCTGACCTCATGGGTTACAAGTTAAGCGGGCACATCGAGCCAGTCCTCTGTCAGGCCTCTGGTCAGCGGACAAAGGGCAAAGGTCAGCCTTGTGTCCACATGGCTGCAGAGGAACAAACCTCTGAGCTTTGATGACACAAAGGAGCAGCAGCTTTTCTTCTTTGCTTCAGTTATCACAGTGTGACCATACAGGCGTTCAAAATGGCGGCCATCTTGAAAAATGGCTGTCATCCTGAAATTCAAGTGGCTTTGCTTTTTGAAAATTCTGGTTATTACCTTCTTAGTTTCTTTATTTCTGGATAGTTACATAAAATAAACTAGGGTAACACTTTATTTGAAGGGGGGTGAATAAGACTGTCATGACACCATCATAAACATGACATAACACATATCATGAACATGAATAAGCCTTCATGAATATTTGACTGTTGTCATAAAGTGTCATTCGGTAAATTATGACACTTTTAATACAAAGTTGACATTATTCAAAATGTCTTTGACAACTTGACATTAACCAAGAAATCATTACTGATATAAATTTGTTATAAAATCATTACTGTTTAAACTTTACCTTTAATTAACATAAAGTTACCTAATTTTTAAAGTGCAATCAGTAATACTTTTATAACAAATTTATATCAATAATGATTTATTGGTTAATGTCAAGTTGTCATAACAAAGACATTTTGAATAATGCCAACTTTGTATTAAAAGTGTCATAATTTACCGAATGACGCTTTATGACAACAGTCATAAATATTCATGAAGGCTTATTCATGTTCATGACAGGTGTTATGTCATGTTTATGATGGTGTCATGACAGTATATTCACCCCCCTTCAAATAAAGTGTTACCTAAACTAGTGAGGAAAAGTATTAGATTTTCTCCTATAGAAGTAGGATGAATGTTTAATAATATGCCAGGATTTACAAAAAAATAAAAATTTACATTTAGATTAGGAGTGTCTATTTCAGATCGATTTACAACATGAGCAGTGAAATGACTCAGAGCTAAACATCAGAAGCCATTTCTTATTGTTTTGTCTCATAATTGTGGGACCTTCGGGTCAGTACTTCTGTCAGGTAGTGTTTCTGTGTAAATATTTCACAAAATGCGTAAAGAAAAACACCCAAATAATTAACAAATCCTTTATTGAATAAATAATTAAAATAAATAAGATACTATGTGTCCACAAGTAAAGCAAAAATAAATTAGCAAAGACATATAAGATTGATCATTTACACACTCCTCACAGTTGACAATCAGTTCAGTATCTTTGGCCGTCATATCACATTTCATTTATTTACAGAAAATAAATTAAAAAAAGCAAAAATTCCTTTGAAATCGGATATTTGTGAGCAATGACTGAAAGCAGATTGTCAGTTTCATCCCAACATTAGAAATCAGCTGCTGAGTTTTGAGAAAAAGGAAGAAAAACAGAAAATCTGATTTCTCTGAAGCCTCAGAAACTTGATAAATGAGAAAAGGTCAGGTTAGGTATTAGGACTAAGAAATGATGAAATAAAATAAAATTCAGAGAATAAAGTCATTATGAGAGTAAAGTACAAGAATAAAAATACTTATTCTCAAACAAAGTCGCACGAGAATAAAGTTGTAAATGACCAGAATAAAGTCATTCTGGTAATACTATGACTTTATTCTCATATTATTTCGAATTTATTCTCAATATTTTGACTTTATTCTCAAAATATTGACTATTATCATATAATTGTGACTTTTTTCTTGTATTATTTTGACTTTATTCTTGTGATTTTATTATTTTTTATTTTCTTAGCATGGCTCTCTGTTGTTGATTGAGTTGCCATATTTTAAAAGAAAAAAAACCAAAAAGTGCTCGTTTGCAATCTGGAGAAGTAGCTCAGCCTTCATCTGTTCCTCATTTAATCTAAGTCAGAATAAGAAAATCCACAATCCTCCATTTTCCTCATTGGAAAACAAGGAATTCCTGCAAAATTAAATCAGTTCCAGCAACAAGGGATGCAAACATGGCGACACGAAGGAAACGTGGGACACTTCCATGCAGAAAACGTATAAATTGCTCCTGGAAATTATACTTTATAAATAATCAGCGTCACAAGAGGGACGCGTCTCGTCTTCCACAACACGAGTTTTTATTCCCCTGTAAAAAAAATAAAAACAGTTTGAAAAGTCCTCCATGTTCTTCTGGTCTACCAGGCCTCGGAGCTGTCGCTCCTGGATCCGGGCGACGGCGCCTCGGTGTCGCTGGTGGCGGTCCAGGTTCGGGGAGGCGAGTGCAGCCGCTCCATGTTGCCCCTCAGGAAGCTGAGCAGGGCGGTGGAGGAGTGGCCGGCCGGCTGGCCGCTCTGGCTCTCCAGCAGCTGCACCAGGAAATTGATGTAGCGCATGGCCAGGCGCAGGATCTCGTTCTTGCTGAGCTTCTTCTCCGGAGGATGGGTGGGGATGAGCTTGCGGAGCTCTGCGAAGGCCGTGTTGACGTTGTGCTGGCGCCACCGCTCCCTGGTGTTGGTGAACACCTTCCTGGTCATGATGCTGGAAGGTAAACGGGATCGAATGAAGCTTTTTAACAGTTTATTCATCTGTTTTAGATTATAGTGGAGATTAATTCAATATTTATGCTTTTTGTAAAGATAATTTTAATCTTACCAAATATACAGCTCTGGAATAAATTAAGAACCCACTGCACTGAACTGAAAACCTCCTGGTTATTCCTCCAGATATTGATTTCTGGACTCTTCCTGAGTTAAAACATTATTATTGTTGTTTCTAAATTAATATAAACTTGTTTTCTTTGCATTATTTGAGATCTGAAAGCGCTGCATCTTTTTTGTTATTTTGAACATTTCTAATTTTCTGCAAATAAATACAAATTTTTTGAGACATGTCAGCAGTTCATAGAATAAAAGAACAAAGTTCGTTTTACTCAATCATATAACTAAAAAACGTAAAACCAGAGAAACTGATCATTTTAATGGTCTCTTAATTTTTTCCAGAGTTGTATTTGGTCTAGTTTCTAGTACAAATATTTTAACTAACTTGAAATAAGACAAAACTAACTGACAAGTAACTTTTCAGTAAGATATACGAGCTTGTTTTAAATAAATAACTCTTTAGTAATAATAATAAAGTTCCAGTTCAACTGGTAGATTATTTCACTTATAACAGGGGAAAATGTTACGAGTGAAATAATCAAACAGTAAAACTAGTTATTTTTCATCAATATTAAGTAATTTACTTAAAACAAGCCACCGTAACTTGCTGAAAAGTTACTTTTTTCTCATTTCAAGTTAAGATATTTGTAGAAACTAGACTAAAAATATTTTGTGTTTTTGCAGCTTTGCAGTGTCTTTAGTTAATTTTAGTATCAGACTGGAATGTGACTCTTTTCTGTTTATATGTTTGGTTTCTGTTGGTATAAATTAGATTTTGCAGCATTGAATCATCTTAAGAACCAACTTCAGTTGAAGGATTATTTTATTCTTCTAAAGCCATTTTAGTTGCAGAAACACAGTGTGTGTATCATTACTTTATAGCTGACTGACGACCTGAGTTTTTCATTTTAAAGACAGTCTTGTTGTTGATGAGTGACGGTGTTTATTTGTAGCTGACTTCTTGTAACTGACTTCTGTTCTGCTGTCACAACTCGCTTGTGAAAATAGATTTTTAATCTCAAGGAGTTTTTAAAATATGAGTCCAGTTTTTATATAAAGCACCTTTATATAAAATTTCCTCTAAATTTATATAAATACTTTCAATGTAATTTAAATTCAGCTTATTATAAATGTTTACACTTTACAAGACACTTTGACGAAAGTAATCAAGTTAATCTAATAATATTGACAGATTTTATATTCAATATTAATACAATTTAAAAAGATGCATATTTTATATTTTTATCTTTGAAAATAACAAATTTGTTCAATGTTCAGCCCTGATCTGTGTGTAAGCTTTTATAGCCTAAGTTTTTTTTATTTATTCATGATCATTTAGTGAGAAATGTTTCATTTTTCATTTTCAGCAGGTTTGCTTGCAGAAAAAGGCAAATTTTCAAAAAAGAAAAATACAATTTCCTCCCAGTATTTCTTACAAATGATATCTATAACCAAAGCAAACATTAAAAATATTATGTATCTGACCTGTTTGTGTAGAAATGTGCAGAAATCTCAGAAGGCAGAGCTTTCGTCCGCAGGTCATCGGCGTCTGGCAGTCCTTCAGCAGAGCCTCCTCATCGTCACTGGATCCGGTGGAGCGAGAGGGAGGAAGAGGAGCCGGGTGAGACGCGACGCGCCTCCATCCCACCTTTTATAGCCAGGCGGCCCCATTGTGTGACGTGTGTCGTGGTGGAGCTTCATTGTGGTTGCTGCTCAGTCCCCACCTCCACCTCCTTTATTGTTATTGTGAATAAATTGATGTGAATTATTGATGTTGCTCCGCGGAGGTCGTGACTTTAGATGGTTTCTAAATGATTTTATCAGGTTTTTGTGTTCAACTTTTAAAATGACTGAAAGTAGGCCACCTTTAAGGTGATTGTTTGTCATTTAATCCCTGAATGATCCCACTGAAGGTCATAAACTCCTATTGAGGTGAAACTGAGACGTTCGGAACGTTCTCTTACTGTTCTGGACACTGATTCCTTTCTGCTCCTCTGACATTAGGCGTGGACGGCCCACCAGGAGAAAAACCTGCAGCTCTGCCTTTAAACTCAGCCTGATTGGCCCACAAAAGGTAAAAACACCACATGCAGATTGACAGTCGAACAATATGTGTTTTGTTATGACTCCGGTAATCTTGTTGAGTGATTCCAAGGGGCCACACATAAATTAGAGGAAACATGGCGGCCAGAGTCTGACTCCCATCTCAGCCATCACTCCTCACTTCTTTTTTTTTCCTTCAACCCCCGTTCAGATAAAATAAGTCCAGTTTAACCAATTGTCACTGTTTCTTTTTACACCCTTCAAGTGTTGTTTCAAAGACGCAGCCTTCCAGAAAACCGTGTGTGTGGAGTAGGAATTTACATAATCCGATTAGGCAATGGGATTAGCCGAGGGCCTGGAGAACGGGCCCCGATGGGGGGCGTTTGCTCTGAATCTCCCATTCATGGGTGCTGCTGCACGTCCAAGAGGCTGCACCTGCAGGCCGCTGTCCGCCTCCACTCAGGTCTGCAGAGTGGAGTCAGGTGGTTCAGTTTGGTGATGCAATGCCCCGACCAAAACCCTTTAAAAGCACGCCATCTTGGTTATTTACATTTTCATTTGTAACATTTTGCACAGCGAAATCCTGCGGCATTGGCTTAATCTTTTTCACATTTTGTCAGGTTTCATCCACAATCTCCAATGTCTTTAGGTTTTTTTTTTGGGTTTTTTTTTATGTGACAGCAACACAACGCGGTGGTGAACCTGAAAAACTCATCACAATGTAAGTGTTTCATATCAGTCGATAATTATTGATTTTTGTTTTAAATATCTGAAATATTGTCAAACTGTTGGTGTGAACTTTACTCCTTTATCCAAAGTTTTCACTCCACGCTATTTTATTTATTTTTTTTACTTTTCAGAAGTTATGAGGCACAGTGGCAAAACGTTAAATTGCTGCTGCTACAGGTTGTTGCTAGGTAACCAGAGACTGGTGTTAAGGTCGTATTAATAATACATGTCATCACAGTCCGAACAATCGGATCGACATAATATAAGAGTAGACCCCGCATTGGCCGCTCCGGCGCAGGAAATACGGCGGCCATCTTGGAGCGGTCGTCCCTCCTACTTTGCTCAACCAAAACAGCAGAAGATGCCTCAGCACTGCGGGATATTGTTGTTCGGATCGATGGACTAATGATGTGAGGGCTCGACAAACATTTCACAAGTAAGATGGACATATTATTGTGTAAATATTGTGATTAGAATATTACTTTACTGTATTTATGTCCATCGTCGAGATACCAGCTAATTAGCTACAGTGCTTGGTGTAATACGGGTTCAGCGCCGCTATGAAGGCTAACTGAGATTCCGTA
>NW_015116841.1:0-9184 GCF_001443285.1 Poecilia latipinna | reverse complement strand
ATCTCGTCAGCGACAATAGGCGAGAGCGGTCTATGAGGCGTCTATTATATTATGTCTATGGATCGGATCCTTTAATGCGACTCGGGCTGCTTGGATATCCGATACGTATCCGATTCAAATGTAACCTGACGTTCAGGTCGCGTTCATCCGACCTGAACGTCATTGACACTTGATAAACGTCACTATTCTGCGTCCTGATACTCACAGCGGGAAGAATAACAACCATAGCGGACTAGAATGAGGATTAAGTTGTTAAAAGTGCTGGCTCCGGTCGGACAACAACTTCAAAATCGTAAACTATGCTCCACCGTTAGCATCCATGTTAACTTGCCGAACACTGAGCACTTCTTCTTCTACTTTTTTATATTCCTCTTTAGGTGTGACGTTATTGCGCCCTCTACTGCGCATGCGAGACACTTTCAGGTCGTTCACGCTGGAGATCACGATCAAGTCGCTTTATTTAGAAGTTTGAACGACCACGACAAAAAAAGGAATTGAGCATTAAGACCTGCAGTCTGAACGCAGCCATAGTCTCCTTCACACCCTTAATTAATGTGTAATAAAAACTTATTAATTTATAAAGTACTTATAGATAAATTAACGTCTATGAACTATTAGCTTTCTACAATCAAAGTTAGTAAATAGTTACATTTACTTAGTTACGTTTACCCAAGTAACTATGGAAAAAGTTTACTTTTAGGAGTATTTTTACTACGCTGTACTATTTACTTTTGAGTAATTATTAGGAAGTACTGCTTCTCTCGAGTAAAATTTCTGGATTTTCTACACACTGAATGAAAAACAAACATGTTTTAATCAAAATTTCACCAGACAAAAACACACACCAGCCGATTTTATTAGGTTTTTTTTTTTTATTAAAAGAAACTGATTTGGAAAAATTTGCTAGATTTTGTTATGTTTATCATTATTATATCAGTTATTGTCATTTTGGTCCTTAAAATACCAAAATTTCCACTTAACTTTTTGCTTTGTTCCATCTAATGATGTAACTTTTAAATATTAAATAATTTATAATTTGATCGGTCACTCAGGAGTAGACTTTAACAAATACTTTTGTACTCTTACTTTAGTAAAAATATATTGAAGCATTACTAGTTGATTATAATTTTTGGGTACTCTGCCCTGCTCTCCTATATGAGAGAGCAGGGCAGAGTACCAGTTATAAAGTGGTACCTTCATATTTGTAGGTTTCTTTAACTTTCGTTTGGTTCTGATCTGTAATCCGACCCGGAGGTCGTATTCCTCGAAGACTTGAAAACACACAGGTGACGGTTTAATTGCCGTCTGCGATGAGAGATAACGGCGGTGTGACCTTTTCAGCTGAATCCAGAGTCGGACCCGGTCGGGTTTAAACAGCCTGTTAATTCCCACATTATCTCTGCCGGCCCATTCACTCCAGCGCTCAAATATGTTCAGGAACCATTACCGCACCATTTAGGCCGCTGTTTACCTCGCCCTCAAAGAGAGACTCCGTTGACCACCCGACCAGGCGCTTTTGTTCCTGAGCAAGTAATAAAATGAGCCATTCCTCTCTCTTTGTCCAGCCGCCGCTCGGAAGGCCGGGCCGAGGCGCAGAAAAGACGGCGGAGGGTTATTGATGGCGGCTCGGCAGTGGCTGGCCGGAGGCCGGGAGTCCCCAGGGCTCTTTGTCTGGGGATCATTCCTGGGGGAACTGGCTTCAGTCTGCTGGCTCGTGCAGATAAGCACTCTCTTCACACGCTGAGAGACCACGATAAGGGGATTGCTTCACTAAATTATATATAAAAAAGAATCCCCACCAATGGAGCTGCTAAAATGAGAGACTTTATCAGTGGAGATGGGAAAGACCCTCAATCCCAGCCCACCACCCATAAATCACTGCTTCCTCTGCCACTGAGCGCACTCAAAAAATGAACAACCAACTGCAACTTTTACTTTAACCATTTCATTAGGGCTGCAGCTAACCACTGCTCAGTAATCAATTCAATAATTGCATTAAAAATGGGAAAATTCTGCCGATCTTTCATTTGACCACATAAGCCTTTTTTAAGCAATCTTAGAAATGCATTTAAAGTGCTGATAAATACATTTTTTCCAAAATAAAACATTTTATTGCACAAAATACAGTAACAGCATTCCTTTAGTGAAACTTGATAATTTGTAAAATGAGCTAAAGAAATCCTCCTAACATTTTAAAAGTGCTTTACTCATCAATACAACATGCAGCTGATCAGTTGACTATAAGCCAACTAATAATTAGACAACAAGAGCTACTTAATAGGTGATTTATTTTTTCTTTACAGACTGAACCAGGTGGAGGAGTTCTGGGAGAATTTATTTACAAAGTTTTTTTAAACCTTAAATTAAAATCTATTTATTTTTATGTGCTCTGAATATGTTTTTTTTTTTTCAGCAAATGGCCTATTTTAGAATCTGTATACTCTAGTTAACGATTAATCAATTACCAGATTGGTTGACGATTATTTCAGCAATTGATTCATCACAATTAATCCTACATTTAATATTTACTATTTATTAATTGAACCTGCTTATGTCAGAAAATGTTATATAAATAAAACATTATAAAATAACAAAATCATGCATTTTTTCCCCCAAATATGTTTCTTTCAATATAAAACTTTAACAAAAACTTAATATTTATTTACAACAAACTTGTTCACTGATGTCACTCAGTTTCCAGAAATTTCACTCAAGAGCAACAATACTTTATAATAGCTACTCAAAAAGTACTGCATAGTACAAATACTCCTATTTTTTTCAAAACGTTACTCAAGTAAATCTCCATAAATTAGTTACTACCCATCTGTTCCCAATAGGAAGTAAAGGACGTGATTTAATCCATTCATAATTTCTCCCAGATTAACGAGTTACAGAAGACCAAGCTGACCTCATTTTATTAAATCTTTTCTGTGAAAATCTTTAAATTACAATCATATATGAGTGACATGTTTTACATCACAGCTACTGAATTAACTAAGTTTAATTACATTTGAATTCATTTTTTATTATTACCTTTTAAAGTGGAAATGGTAAAACTCTTAAATAAGGAACAATAATGTTGGAAACATTTACAGCTCCGATAAAATGAAAATCTCATTTTTAAAAGAAGATTAAAACAGTTTAAGCCTCGTCTGTCCGTCCTTTCTGCCAGGAACTCTCTCATAGCTCAGCCTTCCCCTCTTCAGCGGCGTCAGCACTGCAAAACAAAACCACTCAGATAAGAAAAAAATCAATTTTTAGAAAAACATGAAATAAACATTAGCTGCGTTTCCATTGACCACATACCTGCACGAATTGACATCTTCAAATCAATTTGCTTAATGAAGACACGTCAATTTAAAAAAAAATTATTTGGTGTTTTCTTTTATATTTTTTGTATTGAAATTCGTGTTTTTTGCAAAACTGCAGTGGAAACATTTTACTCAAATTACACAAGTCACATGATCAACAACCAATGGTGCAAACCACAAAGTGAGGACGACAGGAAGTAGTGGGAGGATGATGGCGCTGCATGTTTGTTAATGTCTTATCATGTGAACTCAAAGTTTTATTGTATTATTTTAAAGGGCCACTGTGAAGATGATAAAAGTGTCAATAAGAATTATTCATTACTTTTACTCTTTTAGGTGATTTTTGGTGACTGAGTGTCACAGCAGTCAGAAAAAGTTGTAATATTCTTTTGGACACCAGTTACATAAAAATGTGATTTTTACCACTAAGCTGCTCACATTAACTGTATTAACAGTAATTGTATTTTAACTTTTATTGATACTCATAATGAAAAAACTGTGGAAAAAATAGTAAAATTAACAATCCCAAAGACAGGTACAGTTTCAGGAGGTTTTAAACATCAATGAAATTTATCGTAGCAGCGATAAATTTCAAAATTCTTATGGTAAGAAATTTATCGCGATAAATAATAAATGATACGATAATTGCCCAACTCTAGCCCAAACTTATTTAAATGTTTATTATTTAATGGAAACGACGCAATTAAGAAATCAATTATCGAAATATCAACAAAGTTTTGCTTGTTTGTAGGAAACGCAGGAAGTGAGCTGCTCTGACCTGATCCAACCAGACCAGCTGTGTCTCCGCTCCTCTTCCTCTCCTCGCCGCTCCAGAACTTGGGTCCAAAAGAAGAACCGCTGCTGGTCAAACTGTGACGGCTTTGATCCAAGATAGCCGCCATAGGAGGGCTCTGACTGAACATGAAGTGAGCGCTCTGGGGATGCTGGAGGTCACTGCAGGAAGTGTGACTGGAACTGAACCGAGAATCCAGTAGAACCGGGCTGTTTGCTGTCTGAAGGTATGAAATGTCTGGGGAATCTCTCGGCGCCCACAGATCACCGGCCCGTTCCACGACTCTCCCTGCCGCTCCAGCTCTGCCTCTCCAGACAGGAGGCATCTCCTCCTCCTTCCAGGGATCTGGACCGGTCCAGGCCTTAACAGGACTCCCAAAGGAACCGTTCAGGTCCAGTTTGAAGTTTGAAGAGTCTGGGTTCTGGTTGGGGAACAGGTCTGGGTTCGTAGCTCCACATAGGAAGCTGCTGTTAGGCTCTGGGTGCAGAAGGTTCATGAACTCGGACTCGGCGCCGAAGGTCTGAGCGGTTCTGAAGGGTTGTTCAGAACCGCTCTCATTAATCTGAGGGGTTGCTGGCTCTGAGTTGCTCAAGTACAAGGAAGTGATGTCACTGAACAGCTAAAAACAGGAAGAAGCGAGGCAGCACATTGTGGCATTATTTAGCTTCACTGTGCCTTTTTTTATTATAACATCTAATCTGTTTTTCAATCATTATTGCAAAATATGTTAAAATAATTTCTTGAAATGTTAATTGCTATGCTCATCTTTCTGAAGCTAGCATAGCAACTGCAAAATAGAAAAGCTTTCAAAGAGAAAACAACATCATGGAGACTTAAAATCAGAAGATATGAGGCAGCATTCATGCTACACAGATCTAAAAATGATTAGTCAATCAAATTGCATTTGGATAGCGCATTTCAGCAGCAAGGCATTTCAAAGTGCTTTACATAATAAAAACAAAGTCATGCATCATAGAATCAACAACCAAAACATTACATCGTCAAGTGCCATCGTTAAATTCGTAATTGCTTACGTTTCAAATAACAGGTGGGTTTTTAGTCGAGATTTAAAGGAAGTCAGTGTTTCTGCTGTTTTACAGTTTTCTGGAAGTTTGTTCCAGATTTGTGGTGCATAGAAGCTGAATGCTGAATGACATGTCTTCTTTATTAACCCTTTAACGTTTTTACCAGTAATGCTCCGAGAAGTAGCTCCTATTATGAGCTCGGCTGATGTGCAGTTCCACGAATTAGGTGTTTGCTAATTGCTGCTGGCTAGTCTGAAGGAGCTGAGTGGGGAATTTGTAAAGGAAAGGTTCCAAAAAGTCAGTTTTACGTGTTACTGCCCCTTTATTATTATTATAAAGTTTATTTAATGGGGACAGACACACATCGACATAGACCAACTGAATAAAACAGCAGTCCCATGTTTGCATCATGGTGCAATAGCAACAGCTAATTCACAGCATTTGTCCCTAGTTGGGCTTTTTTTAAAAATAACTCTAAAAATTGAAGTGATAATCATTTAAAGTAGTATAACATAATGTATACAAACAGAAAAATGTAAAATATCAAAAATGGGTTAGTAGTGGCGGCGTCACCTTAAGGACTTTCTGTGGGACTTCAGGAAGTAACTGTGACAGCTGCGGCAGGTCGGCCCCCAGGAGCCACTGCAGGGAGGGAGCTCTGCTCAGCATGAGCTGAGCGACCAGAGGACTGACACACGGGAACTGGGACAGACACGCCTCCTCCTAAATGAAACGACAAAGACACTTATAAAGCTGAGATGTGAAAATTCAAAAACGTCTAAAGCTTTTTGGTGAGTGAACTTTATAGGAAACTACAACAGAGTGTCAGAGGCAGACTAAGAGATTTTCTTTGTTGGAAAGACGCATTTAAACATTAAACATAATAAAACTTTAGTCTCACCTGAGAGGGGCTGACCGTCAGCCAGTCTCTGTCCAGGTAGCTCACAGGATCTCCATATTTGGACATCAGGGAGCTGAAGCAGATCTGATTGATAAACTCGGCCATTTCCAACACTTCTGACACAATCAGCACCTGAAAACCAGTGGAGAGAACCAACGGGAAACCACTGGTGAAACTGGTCACATTTCATTAAATAATACTGCAACACAATAATACAACAAATGAAACACTTTCTATACCTGAACAATTTGCTTGTTATTAATATAATTGAGTCACGAAGACATAAAGTCATACTCAGTAAGTTAGAATATTACTGAAAGCTTCATTTATTTCAGTAACTGAAACCCACAATATAGGTTAAGTTGTTAATTATGATGATTTTTCATTTACAGCTGATAAAAACACAAAGTTTAGATGAAAATACTACATCCGATCAGACCAAAATAAACCTTATTAAAATAGAAATGTGGCTTAATTAAAACTATGTAAACACTGCAAAAAACAAATCATACCAAGTATTTTTGGGAGAGTTTCTAGTGGAAATATCTTAGTCAACTTGAAATAAGACAAAACTAACTTACAAGTAACTTTTCAGCAAAATATAGGAGCTTGTTTTAAGTCAATTATTGCTTAATATTGATAAATATGTAATAGTTATAAATGAAATAACATTAGAATAAGACATTTTATGGGAAATATATTTTTTTCTCATAAGTTATGGCTTAAATATTTCTTCTTAAAAAGTTACTTGTAAGTTAGTTTTGTCTGATTTTAAGTCTACTAAGATATTTAAAATAGAAACTAGACCAAAAACAGTTGGTAAAATTTAATGTTTTTGCTGCATAAAGAACCAAAAACACAGATCCTAGTTTATTAAATATGACTGTTCATTAAAACTTTAACATATTTTAGTTTTTTTTTATTGCTGTGAGCCACTCCAGGCAGAAAACCTAAAAACATTTGTTTCTACCTTCACATCCAGGTCCTCGGACTTCATGCCGAACAAAACCAGAGACGAATAAACCAACGCCAAGTTGTTGAAGGTTTCGCTTGAAAACCTGCAATTACACACAAACTTTAAAGTAAAACTTAGTTGGTTTTAAAATACTCCCAATTC
The DNA here is from genome assembly GCF_001443285.1 of Poecilia latipinna. NCBI lineage: Eukaryota > Metazoa > Chordata > Actinopteri > Cyprinodontiformes > Poeciliidae > Poecilia > Poecilia latipinna. The sequence goes on along the minus strand of NW_015116841.1, from coordinate 2,037 downwards.
ATTTAGAGGTTTACCCCTTAAGAGTCTTGATTACTAGCTCTCCTTAGTTTCTAAAAGGCTTTTTAAGTTTTTTATTGGATTTAAGGTGCTTTATTTAAGATTATGGTAACATATTTTAAAACGTTTTTTTTTTTTTTTGTTTGTTTGGCAAAACAAAACCTTTAAGTCTGGTTAACCAAAAAGGCTTCAGTTCACAGATTCATTTAAAAAAAATCATTAGAATAATAAATTATTTTAATTTATTATTAAACAAGTTTAGATAATAAGCTATAGAGCAGGATGATATGGCTGAGGTTCATATCAGTCGATATTGATAATTATTGATTAGTTTTTTTGTCTCAAATATCTGAAATGCTGCCAGTTTTCACTCCACACCGTTGTTTTATTTTTAAGCAGTTATGAGGCACAGAGGAGAAACTCAAACTGCTATTGCACAAGCTACTCAAAAGGCTGTTGCTAGGTAACCAGAGAATGAGTTGCTAGGTAACCAGAGAATGAGCGAGTTAGTTGACCGCTGAATATTGTATCAAACATATTATCTACTGATACTGATGTATTGTCCAGCCCTAACAGGTTGTCTCCATATTGGTTAATCCTTTGACTTTAGGAGCCTTTTTATGAATAATTAATTTAAAGTTTAGTTTAATGGCTTAAATGACAAAAATATTTCTGAGATTGTCAGAAAGTGAAGCAGTGATAAGTGAAAAACCAGCCGAAGTATGAAGATCTACAAAACCCCCCAAAGAGTTATTGATCAAATTGAGTTTACCAAGCTACAAGAAAGTCTGCTAATAGGTAGGAAGGACTTGTTAGTCAGTGGGTTGATCAGCGTAATGAAGTTTTAGTGAACTCTGACCCTCCGCCTCGGCTGTCAGGGCAGTGCAGGACGAGCCAGCAGCAGCTGTACTGCAGAGAGAGAGCGGTCAGCCTCATCACCAGCCTCTCACTGGCTCGGTCTTGACCCAGTTCACCCTGCTCCTACACACACACACACACACACACCAAACAGCACAGACTAGATCAGTCAGTCATCAACAATGATGTCACTTAAAGTGAAAAACTGTGTCAGTGACAGACACGACAACAAAAGTCACCACATTCCCTTCCTTTAAAACAGGAAGCTTTATATGTTTATTTAATACAAACTTCTCCTGTATTTCCACTGAACTCTGTTTGGAGGCGAGGTCAGAGTCTGGAGTTGGTCTGACTGATGCGTTGCTCTTCAGTGAGACAGACTTCTGTCATTAGTTCATAATTATAATTTTCAGCCATTGTTTACGTCCAGAATTATGACATGTCTAACACCAGTAACATAAAAGTTGAATAAAATAAAACCGTTCAAACTGAAGATGGTTTGCAAACAATACTAATTTATCCAAATTAGTATTTAATGTTGAGGTGGAGCAGATCCTGCATAGAGACTGGATACGCCAGAAGTCTGATGTGTCCGGATACCTGAATGACGATAGCTGTGCTTTCGTCTACAGTGATCACAGCGTAGTTATGGATTCCTCCGAGTTTCTGCAAAGTCAGGCTGTGGCTCCTCTCCATCACAGTTACACCGAAGCTGCAACACAGACGGACACTTAGAAACCCAAAGCTCCAAGATTAAGTTTAAAGCCAACATTTTAAGACATTTTTCTGGTAAAATTGCTTTTCTTGGCTAATATTATGACTATGTTCTTGTAATGAAACAAAAATGGTCATTGCATGGCCCTGAAACACCTCACAGACAGGATGACTAAAATAAACACTTTTTTTTTTTTTTTTTACAATATTTTCTGTCATTTGTAATTTTCTTATTAAAAAAGAAAGGGGGGTATTGATTAAAATCGTAAATAGGACCTGTTGTGAAAAGAATCTGAGCTTTTATTTTGAAGGCTAGGGGATCTTGGTGCTGGATGCAATTGTGATAATAGTAAAGGTGACAATAACTATATTTATAGTCATAGCCCCAGTAAACTCCACACAGTAACTTCATTTAATCATATTTTCATATTTTATTGATGCTCTCAATGAACAAACAGTGGAGAAAAT
>NW_015116840.1:0-27951 GCF_001443285.1 Poecilia latipinna | reverse complement strand
TTTTTTTTTTACAAGTCCACATCAAATAGTGTGGGATGCATTCGTATTCACACTGGTAGCCTCAATTAAAAGTCAGTACAACCAACTGGCTTCAGAAGCCAATAAACAGAGAACAGTTAGAGTTACGTCATTTCAAAATTTTTACAGGTGTTCAGTTTCTGGTTCTCTAATGTTGTTTTAGGGGTGGGGTGTTCATTCATCCCACCCGTTTAGTCCGCTTTAATCCAACTCCAGTCCATTTCTCTGGTTCATTTGGGAGGTGTGAACGCCTAATCAAACTCAGATGTGGACCAAACTCTTTCCGCATACAAACTTATCGCTCAGCACGGTTGAAATAAACTCTGGCGTGGTTTGTGAACGCCTACTGGACGGGAGACGGCACCAAAAGCAGGAAGTGGACTATAGCACAGGGCATTCTGGGTGAATACAACCAAAACAAATGTGTGTACATAGCGCTAGCGGAAGAAATGGATTGTGGTCATTTGAGAAAGAAAAAAGAGAAATCCTACAATTTAATTTTTGTTTGCATTTCGTGAAGAAGGATGTTCCACTCAGTTCTTCTTCAGAAATGTTCATGTCGTTTCCTTCATTGGTTCTTGTTGCAGCGCCCCCACAGGCTACTGGACGGTCAGGTGTGAAAACGCCCTTAGGGAACATTAGAGAACAAAGAGCAGCTGTTACTTTTATGCTGGGTTTTACCACAGGTAGTGGAAAAACTTTGCCTTTTGAGGCCATAAGAACTACTGCCACCTGCTGGTGGGAGGTAGCACTTACTGAAACACAATGTTTTCAGTTTGACCATTTTTTGAGAAATATTTTCAACAAACTTACCACTATGCGTTCACACAAATAATATGCAGGTACTTGTTGAATTTATCTGAATTCCCACTTTTGCAGAATCACAAAAAACTAAAGACCTCACAGAGCTCCGTTTAGTTTTACTACACTTCAGCATTTTCTTTTGAATCTGTGACAGAGTTTGGACTTGGGACTCAGAGACTTTAGGATAACACATGCATGTCAATTTTGTATGCAGAGGGGATGGTTGAGGTCGGGGTAAATAAAATTGCCCTTTCCCCAGGCTTAACCCACCTTGAATCATGGTCTCTGATTGGTTGGCCGTCCTGCGCCCCAGACTGATCACGTATTTAGTGGTGCAGGCGGATTGAGGAGGAGTTGGCAGGAAAGACCCAACCCTGGCAGCAGAAGGACTGAAATGGATTAATGTAGTGCTGATCAGCAGAGGTGGCTGCTACACTGGCTCCAGACAGTAACTCCATGCGGTGTGTGTGCATTTTTCTAAGTGTGTGTGTGTGTAGTGTGAAAATGCTAGCACTGCACTTTGTTTGCTTTGTGTCTTTGATGGCTTTGCATTTTTTAAATTTTCTAAATGGCAGGGCTGATTTTAGTCTAGATGAAGGCAGGGGGGTTGTTGACCACACAGGGAAGGAGACACAGATATGAACAAGCAGTCAATTAGGAGCAGGTATTTAGTTGCCATTAGCCCATCGCACTGCTCCCTTAACATGCTGAGTAGCAGCTGTCACAGTGCTTAGCTCCATATGGTTAAAAAGTGCTGAGGCGTCTGGAATCTGTCTGCTTAGAAAGCCCAAAAGATGCAGTCCTGACCTGGACCAATCAGTAGCTTTTTAACCCTGTATTCTCAGTCTTAAAAGAACTGGTGAGTATTTTCTTCTGGGGCTGAAATATGAAAATATAGAACATAAAAACACTCCAGGAGACTGATTGCACAAGTCTGCACACCCTTAAGTGAATGTTTTGCTGATTTAATGAACTGTAGTCAATGTTCTGCTCTCCCTGAAGGTTTGTTCTGACATACTCTATGGATAGTTTGCAGAGGAGCATCACTGTTATAAGGTATCAGTCAAGAGAAGGGTACAGCATATTCTTGCTGTCTGAGACATACACTGTACCTAAAAATGGAATTGCGCTATTATTGTAAATTCACATTCTTTGGTAATTTATCAGTATATTTCTACATGAAAATATTAGCGGTTTGGTTATGGAGATTTATGATGACAGCAGTGACCATGGCACAGTGAAGTCAGCCAACTTTAGTTACAGAAAATACAGGATAATTAAGTTTGAAATGGAACAAAATGGCTGCTAAGAACCTGATGCAATGCTGACGGATTTGCAAGAATATGTGTGTAGTGCGTACTAGTGTGTTTCTTTATGACAGTTTTGATGACACCAATGTAAGACAGGTGTGTACACGTTTTGAATGAACAGCATATCTTAGTACTGGAAAAAACTACAAATTTTTCAGAATTATTCCACATTTACCCACTGACATTTGGGTATTTAGTACCTTTTCCAACATAGAACACTTATCCTTTATTTCAGGTTTTTGATCAAAACTCACACCGATTGGTAAATAAGTCCACAACAATAAGGGTCAAGCTGAGGTGATTCTGAAGACTAAACCAGCAGAGAGAGCCGGGGCAGATTGTCCATTGTTCCCTGGAACCAGCAGAATGTTCTCATTTTCCCATGACACGCGCTCCCGGCCTGAAGTTTTTCACTTTGAACATGGATGTGAATGAACGCATTGATATCAGTGACGCAACAGAGTTGGATGCTGTATGTTGACAGCATGCTCTGATGTTTATGGATGAGGTTCTGGGAATGAACACAATGGACTGAATGGATGTTGTGGTGATGAAAGGGCAGCAGACTGGTGGATGAAAGGTCAACCCTGTCAGCTCTGAAGGTATTGCTGGTGTTTCTGTAATTATTATAAGAACTGATTTTTTGGAAATCACTTTTTAAAAATATTTCCAATCATACCACAGATTTTTCCTTTCACCTCCAATGTGAGTGTAAAATCTTTCTAGTGAAGACTTAGTGTCTAAGTAACATGGACTGGTATACAAATTATAAGGCTAAAAAGGGTTAAGGAAGGTATTTGCCCTTTAACAGATTAAAAAAGACTTAAAAATATGGGAAACAACTGTCATTGTAAAACAACTATAAGCTCCGAAGACTAAATATGCACTTTATCAAATATGATTGTATTTATATTAAAGAAATTTTAGCTATGCTGACCAACTGGAGCCAATATGAAACAGTTGTTTACACTTCTCAGCCTGGAAGGGGTTGAAAAGCCAGTTTGAAAGCTTTGGGACTCTAGTAAACCAGAGTCAGAGCCATACAGGGGCCATTGATGTTAAAAACATGTATGGATAATAAACGTTTCAATTATTGGACTGGCCTAACAACATCACTCCAGTAGGAGTGATGTCAAATTTGATTGGATTGGACAATAGCACAGCAATGATTTATCCTGGAATTCATAAAAGACAAACACCTAAACCACAACAGGGCTCGCTTTACTCAGTTAATGTCAGTGTTCATGATTCAGCAGCAAGAATAGTATCATGGGACAGTTCCAAGTCTAAAATCACTAGTGACTCAAAAGAACACCCTGTCCCATTGCGCATATGCTAAAAAAACATCTGATGATCTTTGGGGACATATTCAGGGGACTGACGAGACAAAAGTGGGATTCTTTAGAAGGTTCTGTCCTGTCGGGTTGTGTACAACTGAAACATCCATCCATTTTCAATACCTGCTCAACAATCCAGGGTTGCACTGGGTACACCATGAACAGTACACCAGTCTATCACGAAGCAACAGATCGACTCACAGCACCAACAGCCATAGACAACATGTATGGTTAAGCATGCAGAATCCACACAAAGAAGAAGCCAGGATCTTCTTTCACCAGGGGAGCAGTGCCATGAACTGCACCACCACAAAGTTCCCAAACTAAAAAGATTTATGAGAAACAGCATCATACATGCAGTCAAACATGGTGGCAGAACCTGGAATACCTGCAGCAAATCCTAAAACAGAATGTCCGACCCTCAGTTTACGACTATGAAAGGCACTTTGGTTAACTGACTCAGGCTATGTACATATGTACATTACATGACACTTTTTACCAGTAGACCACTTTCTACTAGTGTAGTTCAGGTTGTATGATCCATTTGTTTCAGAAAGTATTACACTTTTTAAACCACACAGCTTTACCGTGTGGAGCAGCTTTTACCATCTTTAGTTTGAGAGTTAAAACTTAAAAAAAGCTACGAAACGTTGCACTAAGTTTCTCTCGAGTGGAAGATCTGTGCCTTTCGTGTTCCAGGTAGTGTTACACATGCATGACTCAGTCTGTCTGTGATGTTGAACCCAGAGGTGTGTGTCATTCCACCAAATCTAGGAAGCTGACAACTTCCAAGGAGAGGTGAGAGGGCATTCTGTGGAGGCAAAGCAACAACTACAGCTTACACTGGGGGATGAATCATCAGCTGTGACAAAAAGCCCATAAACTCTGTGCTGGTTGAGTCTCAGGATGAGTCAGTGAGTTTCATTATGAGGAATTCTATGATGGCAGAGGCTTCAGGATATAACTATAACTTAACACCCTTCAGTTTTTACCTTGTGTAGCCACTTTAAGACAAATCAGGACGAAAGAGTGACGTTAGTAACTTTGACACTAATGTCTTCAACTACCATCCGAACAGAGAAAGCAGATGTCAGATTATCCTACCAAAGCAAGATGAAAATAATTTATATTCTAAACCAACTGATCTGATGTTTCTTGTTCTCCTCTCAGCTCCTGTGCACGGTGGTGGCTGACATCTCAGCCCGAGCTTTGACCACATCCACCGCAGACGACCAGCCCCTCCTCTCTCCACGCCACTATCAGCACACAGACCGGGACTCTGGCACCCAGCTGGTCTGTGACAAGTGCCCAGCAGGCACCTACGTCTCCGTCCACTGCTCTCCGACAACAGTGAGGGAGTGCAGCCCCTGCCCCAGTGGCACCTTCACACGGGGCGAGAACGGCGTCCAGCAATGCCACCGCTGTCGGGCTCCGTGTCCCGCAGGCTTCATCGAGAAGGCGCCGTGCATGGCCACCCAGGACCGAGTCTGCACCTGTCCGCCCAACACATTCCTGTTGAAGAGCGGTGGTCTGGAGTGCAAGCCCCACTCCCTGTGCCCACCCGGGACCCGGGTGAAAAGGCGCGGCAACGAAAAGGAAGACGTTCTCTGCAAGCCGTGCACGAAGGGCACGTTTTCTCAGGTGGAATCCAGCGCCATGAGTTGCAGAAATCACACAGACTGCAAAGCTCTGGCAAGGCTGCTGTTGACACCAGGGACAAGACAAACGGATAACGTGTGTGGACCCCCTTCTGCCACTTTGTCATCTGTCCCCCCGACCACTCCACTGGGGCCTGCACAGGCTGTGTTTGTTCAGGAGACGATGATGTCATCGGTCTCCCCATCATTGAATGGGCATGAACGTAAAGGTGAGGCGGCCATCATGCACTTCTCTTTTGTTGAGAAGAATTCCTATTCAGATTAACTTCCTGTTTTTTTTTGTTGTTGTTTTTTTGTTTTTTTTGTCTCAGTAAAATCAAATCCCTAGAGGAGAAATGACATGAAACATAAGTGACTGCATTTGCTAAGAAAACTTGTTTGAAGAATTAAAAGTGTGGAAGTTTTAAGGTTCACTTACCACTAAGAAAATGACCACAAACAGTGGAGTGTTTTAGTTCAAAGCCTATTTATGTTAAAATGGCCCAGTCAAAGTCTAAACCTGAAAATGAAAAACTGCAACGAGACTTGGAAATAGACTCTTGCGTATTCTCTACATAATCGTTGGCTGACATGAAGCTATTTTGAAAAGAAAAACCTTCCGTGTCCAAATGTGAACCAGTAGCGACATTCCAGCAAGTGCCGACAGCTGTTGCTGGAGTTAAAGCTGACTTTACAAAGTCTTGACTTAGGAAGGGCTTCATAAAAATGTATGTCACATTTTTGTTAGTAAAAAAAAGCTTAATACTATAATACTATGTGTGAGCTAATTTGCTATTACATAAAATCCCAGCAAAGCACATTGAGGCCTGTTGTTGCACATGAAGAAATGTGGAAACATTTTGAAAACTGTTACATGGCTGCAGGTTATGTATTTTTTTGAAGTGCTGCATCCTCATTGCACAAATGCCCCCCCCCACCCCTCCACTGTCTCATCCAGGCTAGAATTCTCATAGGTGGGATATCTGTTGGCACGGAAACAGCAGGCTGCCCCTGTATGCCAGGAATGATTGCATTTTCAAGGGGACTCAAGGTTGTTTCTGTCCTCTTGTTTCATCTTTCTTCTTTTCTTTTTCTCCTGTTGGTAGAGAAAAAACCCTCGGTAGTTCCCCTACATTTTCCCGTTGGTTTGCCGGACTCGTCATGTCCTTACCCGTTCTTACGTCATGCTCGTCTGAGCCAGCCAAGCAGTCATTTCTCAGAATCAACCATCCATAACTAGCATACCTCTCCTCCACTAAACCCCCCACAGCCATAATACTGTCACTGCTGTTTGTGTTGGCAGGGGATCGATGGCCTTTGAGCCAGTTAATTTGACACCGTCTGAGCTGTTAGAACCATGGGGGGGGATTGGTGGGGGCTGTTAGCTTACACCTGCTATTTACCGATGGTAGAGGAGGGGGTGGGTGGTCACCCTCATTCAGAAAGGAGAGGAAGATTAGATTGAGTTGTAAAGTTTCTGTAGAGGAAGTCAGTTTGTTCCTTTTTTTTTCTATAACTCAGATAATTGGAGGTTACATCACACATCTCCTAGCAACCAGAAATGTTCAGCAGAGATGTTACATTGATTGTTATATCCACCTTACACAGTGTGGGCTGCAGGCTTTTCCAGGCCCTTTAAGCCAGAGCCGAGACTTTAACTTGGTGATTTCAATTCATTAAATACATGGAATTTAACACGGAAAATTTTTTAAATGCAATTTGGTCGTTTACGTACAAAAGCCCAGAGGAGGAACCTTTGTATTGTGTTTCTGGTACGCCTGTAAATCTAACGCACAAGCAACATTTGCAAACAACACTGACGGACGACAAAGCTGCTTCTCTTGGCCTTCTGGAGGTTAACAATATTTTCAAAAAACAATCTGATTGGACTCTGGAAATGTTGTGCTAAAAACAATTAGCTTATCAGTGAATCTTTTGTAGCTTAAAATAGTGTTAGAACAAGTAAAAGTCGAAACATGATTGGTGCCTCCAACGTCCTGTCTGTCTAAATAATCAGCTCCAGTAACATTAAAAAAACCAAAGTATGCAGTTGATTTTTCAGTATTAAAGTTTAATACTGAAAAATCAACTGTAATTTTCATAGTGGCAGATTAAAGAAAAGTAAGAAAGAAAAAGATATGCGCTTTGGCCGCTCCAAATTAAATTGTTGATGAGATTTGTTTGTTCAACCCATCATAGATGAATTTATTAGATTGATTTACTGCTTAAATATATATCCAAGCTGATCTTTTTACACTATAGAATGATTATGCAACTAACTTCCATAACTTTTAAAAACTTGCATTAGATGCATTTTAAATGAATTTTCTCTAGTCCACTTGGAGTCAAACTGTTATATACATGACACTTTCAGTCACATTTAGACATATGTACATGCTCAGCATGTACGCTTCTGCCTGTCAACTATAAATGCCCGCAGCATAACAAATAACTCATGATAATAATAATAGCAATACATCAATACCAAGCCAAAGGTATTTTTTATTGACATATTTATGTGGTTAGCCCTGAAAACTAATTGGATTACTGTCAGTAGACTCAATTTGGACTAAAAGCTCTTAGCTTTGTCCTTTGAGACTCATAAATCTGGAGCCAAGCAGTTGTCCAATAAATAGAAATTACTTAGTTTTACACTGCTGGCACAATTAATGCAAAGTTCTCCATTATGGGACATCTGCCACACTGGTTTTCACTTCAACTTCTTTTGATTGAGTTGATACTTTTTTTCTTACAGTTTTTGGTTAGGAAGATAATCAAGCCACATAACCTGTCATACATTTGACAGCTACATATTCAGAAGCGTGTATGTATAAAGCCAAAGACTCTGAAATGCCCCAACACCTTCTGTTTCCCTGTGTTTGTCACTGAGCGCTTTCTCTCCCTGCTTTAGAGTTCTGGTCAAAATGTCACTTTTAATTTATGGATTAGAGTCACACCTGGGCAATGTTCTGCTGATGAGAGGATAAATAGGATTATTACACATCTGAATGACAATTTAGAGATTATGCAACTCAGCTCCCATCATCATTAGGGGTGCTGAAGCACAGAAAGCAGCAGGGAGGTGCTGGAGATTGCATCGATAATCAATGGCAGGAAGTGACGCACTGACATTGACAAACCACTTTTTCTTTTCCATGCCTGGAGAACACTAACTCTGCAGCTGTTGTTAGTGTTGGGTGCAACACACCACCCTAACTGCCCCTCACCTAACTGATGAGTCCAGCACTGACTGTGAAGTGTCGGTCAGGACGACTTTTCAAACTGTTCCTTCGGCTGAGTCGAATCCTGATTAGGTGTCCCCTGGCTTCAATTTAATCAACAAGCAGACTGTGGTGTGAGCAATTTTGGACTTCATCTGCTGTGTGATTACCAGCCGGGGCACATTGGGGCTGGAGCAAAGCAGTGGGAGCAGACAGAGATTAAGGGTCCTTGCAGTCCAGGGAACCCAGCTGCAGCTTGATGGTTCATATTTTGTGTGACGCGTGTGTTTTGTTGTCTCCAAATTTAACTTCTGGGGACAAGCTAATTGGCATTACAGTTATCTTTTTCTTTTTTTTAGTTTTTTACTCTGCAGTGATGGTACAAATTTGAAATCATTCTCTTGCAAAGCCTGAAATGTACACTCAGTAGCCACAGGGTATCATCCTGCCGCACTAAAGGAACTCAATGCATTGATGCACCTCAATTCGAACATCAGAACGAAAAAAAAAGAGGTTTCAATTGACTCAATGTGGCATAGTTTCCTGCTTTGAGGAGACGATGAGCAAAATTTGTTTAAATAGCAGAAAGACAGCAGTAGTTTAAATGACCACTATTGAAACCAAGCTATGTGGAACCATCTCTGAACATACAATATGTAGACCTTTTGAAGCAAGTTGCAACTTGCACCGGTTAATTTTAGGAGCTTGGGGCAAAAAAATAATAATCAGGCTTCCCAAAACTGGACAACAGGAGATTGGAAAAAGTTCTTCTTTCTCAATTGTTGCTAAGGGTTGCTTTATACCAATCAAACGTCACTTAAGCACAACACCCTACCTGAGTATTTTTATTAACCTGTAGAGTGACACCTTTTCCTGATTAAGTATCAGATATTTCTCCATAGCAGTGGTCTCAAACTCCAGTCCTCAAGGGCTGGTGTCCTGCAACCTCTAGATGTCTCTCTTCTTTTAAGTTTTATTTGTGGTTGACAAAGTTACTTAAGTGCATATACTGCCACTTACTGGACTGGAGTGAAGATGTTCTACACACTGGAATTAAATGGCTGAACTGTGTCACTAGCATGAAGCCAAGCTCTACAGAGCTCTGCTAATGAGCTAATATTGATACCAGCTGGGCTGAAAAGTTGAAAGACACAACTTTTGGAGTTTGAGACCACTGCTCTACAGTCATGTCAGCTAATTGATATCCTCAAAAAATCTAATTAAATTCACTCAATTGGACATATGCTTAACCTAGTCTATTAAAACATAAGATATCGCTATGGAACCCTGATCCATGCGAGCAATCGATGATAACCAAGAGTAAGTTCTATCCAGCACCAGCAGTCTTCCCCTATTGATTGTTTCATTTTTTTTGGGTTACTTTTTTATAAAATATGGCGCTAACCATCTCAACACCTCAGAAGTAGTAGGCTCTTCCTAAGTAAATGCTGCACACAGATAAAGGAGAAAAGAAGCTACCACTGGTTACCATGCTAGTATCCCAGATTGTTTGCTTGGATGAGGATTTCCTCCTGTAATACCTTCTGTTTTCATGATCAGGGCGAGCATATTTCAAATTGAGTGAATTTAATTCCCTATTTCTGTGTCTCTGTTGCTTCTTATCTCTTGTGTACCAGCTCTGTGTTCCTTTTCCTCATCTTATTACTATATCTTTGTCTCCATCAAATCCATTGTCAAACATCACAGATCCCTTGAGCCAGTCAGCAGCCATTCAACTGAGGAAAACTGTAGGCGGGGAAGACGGAGGAGTGGAGTTAATGCTTACCCATTCTGGCGTCCCCACCCCACCAAATCAGGAAGCGTCATGGACTCCCTTGTCAGTGGCTCGAAAGCAAGCCATGGATCTCAAGCAAGAATTGGGCAAGTCTGATGCTGATCCTGAGCCTGGGGCAAATAAACCAAGAATGGAGGGTCCAGTAGGCCCAGAAGTAGTTAGGGTTGGAACAAGCATCAGTAACGTGGTTAACTCGGGGAATGCGGGTGAAGCCTCCAACTACTACAGGCCCAACCGCAGAGGGTCACCAAGGCCGACCATGCACGATCATTTTGACATCAACGAGCACCTGCCCTGGATGATAGTTCTGTTGCTCCTGCTGGTGCTGGTCGTGATCGTGGTGTGCAGCGTCAAGAGGAGCTCTCGGGTGCTGAAGAAGGGCCCCATGCAGGACCCAAGCAGCATCATGGAGAAGGCAATTCACAAGAAGACATCTGGGACTCCAACACAGGTCAGAGAGAAGTGGATCTACTACTACTCCAATGGCCAAGGTAAGCTTGTGACTTCTTCTTTGAGTTTTAGCATTTAGCCTACTGCTTTAACTCTGATGGGTTACTTTTTAGCCATGTATAAATATCTATGTATATGTGTGCCAAACACGGAACAGGTACAAGTAGTTCCCTTTCACATAGTTGGTGCTGATGATGGATAGGAACATGTCTAACAAGTATCAACCACTCCATAGTTGGGACGTTCTCGGAATCTCACCAGTGATGCCTTAATCTGCTTCACAGTTTTAGCTTTCATGAATAAATATTGAATTCTTGCGGCACACTCGCGGTTCCACTCAAGGGTCACGACATGCATCTGCTGATGTGGAACCATCTGTTGATGTGTTTGAACTGCTGTTAGCTTCTAATCCAATCAATTGTACCCCTGAGCACATGTTGTGCAGGGCGGTGGTTACACAAATGAGGACATGACCCTGTTGTACCACCCTTCTGTTGCTGTCCTCTCTCAATGTCTACACGCAGGTTCACTTCCAGATCTCAGTTCTCAAATTTCACCTTAGCATGAACTTTCTTTTCTGCTTCCGTCACCTTCATATCGGTCCTCTTACTCTTTTCTTTTATAAAGAGGTGACCCAAAACTAAGGGACACCTCTCGGTTAATACACTCAGGTTTCCCCTTTGAAAGTTAGTGTGTATGGATGTGTGCGTGTGTGTGTAAGTGTTTGTTGTAGAGATGAAGCTGAGCCACCCGCCTCTCTCACATTGTGCTCCCTCAGTGACAGCCCACAGAGAACTGGAATAATCTGGTTTCAGCTGAACCAGGGTAGTTGTTTGGTTGGCAAGGCACATTATTGGGTCGATCGGGTCTCTTACGGGACAACAAAGAGATATATGGAGAGAAAGCAATGAGGAGAGTACACCAAACAGTACGGTGGCGTGTGTCAGTGTGAGTGTTATTGATGTATGTCAATGAAATTATGTTTCCTTGCTGTAGTTTTGCTTTGCAAGAAGATGTATAAAATTTGAAAAAAAAAAAAAAGACCCAACCAAACACAGTGATAAGAGGACTTCGGTTCCGGTCTTGTGTCTGCTGTGCTGATTGTGTTCAATGGTTTAGAGTTGCTTCTATAGTGCACTGTCAAAATATATGCACAAACCACAAATTTTACCGTCTTCACATTTTATGTGATGGACAAAGTAAAGCATATGTTCGCAGCAGTAGGAAAGTCACATACTCTTGAAAATTTGTTCAAATTAATTCACTTAGCCAGGTCTTTATAAAAACGAATATCTCTGTGACATTGTTTACAATATTATTATTGTTTGAAATAACATCATACACATGGGACCGGCTTCAGAAAAGTTTTCAGTTGCACAAATCCGCCCTTGAACATTGTTTTAAACATGCCAAACCCATAGGGGGCAGCGTAGCACAAAGCTAAAACCTACACCAGCCAATCAGAGTGCTTCAAAACAACAACAACTTCCTGTCAGGAATTAAACATGGTGCCAGGAGGCTCATTTGCGTCGACAGATATGTAGGTTTAACTACTTTTAAATAGCATTTTAGACAATATAGTTATTAAAACACGTGAACTGGGAATCATGCCAAAGCAATAAAGTGAATAAATACAGATTTTTCTCAAATGTAGATGTGGCTGGGTGTGGACATGGCAATATAATAAAAGGAAGTTGACTAATGTCTGAAACACTTTTGAGATTTTTATTTTAAAAATCTATTTAATACACGTTTTCCATTTCACTTCTCAATCAAGCAACAATCTATGTTAGTCTACCTTTTCCAATAGCGATAAAATATGTTGTGTAAAATAGGAAAAAAAATCTGTAAAAATATCAAAAGTACCAAAACCCTTGCAAAGTATCGATCAGTAATATTGAAAGTGTGACCTGATGAAATGTGTTTGTGTCACAATGAAAACTGAGTATTAGCAAAGGAAAAGCTTTGGAGGAATTGTTTTCCACCTCAACCTTTCTCTTTATTGCACTCGTGTGTTTTCCCGATGTGTGTTCTCTCCTGATGAGTAATGCCGTGCCCATATGCATGCACTTATGTGGAGCTATATGTATGCACATGCAACTCAAACAGCTAGTTTACGCTGCTATTTACTCTCTGGAACATAAAACGAAACTGCTTCTTAATCCTTCCAAGGTGCGTGGCTGGCTCCCCTTGAAGGTTGTAATCCACCTTTACTAGAGCAGTTAAAGCAGTCGGGCAATAAAGGCGAAAAGAAGGGGAAATGTTCAAGCATGGATCACACACATGCACCGCTTGGCATTCGCTCAGAGCCGGCCAGGAAATGGTGAAAAATGCTACTTCTCCACAGTAAGGCCAGGCAGGGCTTTCCGGGGCCCCGGGCCAGGTTTGTGTTGCTCTGGTGAGGGTGGAGCCGTCACACAAAAGGAATCACAAAAATGTCTCATAAAGGTTACATTCAAGACGTTTACAAGCCCTGAAACTTTTGAACATTTTCCCTCAACTAAACTCTACGATATGTTAATTTCCTCTGTGTACCTTCCTTATTGTAGCTATATAGTAATAAAAAAGAACATTAATGTTGTCATTTGATTCTCCTCGGGTGTATCTTGAGGCTCCATAGCAACTGGACGAGTGTAGCCATCTAATGCAGAATCTGTTTGGTTGATGATTGATTAAAAGGTAGTCGCATGAAGTTAGATTTTCAAATTATATTCAAAATCACTTTTGTAAACGTTTTTGCTCAATTAACTCGTTATGTGCTTTACTGAAGGGATAGTACTTACGGGTTTTTGATTTGAACAAAAATGAAATTTTGCAACAAATTGATTATATTTGACACTTTATTTTGACCCCAAATCACAACTATCCTTGATTTCCAAACTTTTTTAGACATTGTGATAAACACTGAACAAATTATCTTCGGCAAATTTGATAACCTACTGAACTTGTAACAGCCCTGGCTATCTTGCTAACATGAATGAAAAAAAAGTGATAAAAATAATAATTTGAGTGTGTTTATGGTTGAGTGAAAATTCTGAAAATTCAAAGCCAAATAAAGGCTGGTTTAAGTGGCCAATGGCAATTGCAGTGTAACTACAGATACTGATGGTCATTTAATACGTGGTGTTGTTAATCCAAAGTGCATTGACGTTTGTGTCGCTCTATGTTGTCACGGGAACCATGTAGTTTTCTAGCAACCACTATGTCTGCATATCATTCAGGTGTAGTACAACAGCCTCACCTGAGTGTTTTTCTTGAAAGTAGGATGTGTTCAAACACCAGATGGGAAACTGCTCTGTGCTGGTATAGCATTTTATCAAGTCCATAGGACTCCAAAGCTCATTGACCCATTCATACACATTCACACACCTATGGTGGTAAGCTACTGTTTAGCCACAGCTGCTCTTAGACAGTCTGACAGAAGGGAGGCTCCCGTACAATCAGCATCACCGGATCCTCTAATCACCACCAGCAGGCAAGGCGGGTGAAGTGTCTTTCACCTGTTATTCCTTCTGATGCCCATTATAGTTTCGCCAGAACCCTGGGTGTGTAAACATTGGTCCTGAATGAACTATTCCTTCTGGGTCTTTGCTAGAGAACGCATTTCACATCTTACTTTATGAAAAACACCAGCGGTGTTCGAGGTAGCAGATTAATCCTGGAAGTAAAACTCAGCACAGAGGCACCGTCATACCCTTAGGAGAAGATCAGGTGGGTGTGGTCTTGAGCTGTGTTATTTAAGGCATACAGTTCCAAAGAAAGATATGGAGGGAAACGTGAAGAAAAACAACATTGTACCTGCCCACCATCCTTCCTTGTTAAACATCCACACCTTTAATAATGCCAAGTTCCACATCCAAAGCCAGCGGGGAGCCATGTGTTTGACTACGCGGCTGTGTGCAGTAGCAGGGTGGGCTGGGGTAGCCTGGGACTGATTGCGAAGAGCAGAATTTGAGGGGGTTGTTGCCTGGTTGGAGTTTCGCAGCGCCTGCTGTGCTACCACACAGCTGCACACACATTTCATCAATTTAGTTTTGTGTGTTCCTGAATTAACGGGAGAGGACTATGTCGTGAATAATTCAACTGAATGGTATTTGTTAAGATGCTGACGCCCTGCTTCAAGTCCTGCTACAGACTAGTATGGGGTACGGAGCTGAGGCATCGTTTTGGGTCTGTTTATGTCAGTGTGGGGTTTGAAAAGTTAAAATGTGCTTAAAAAACACTATTTCTGGATAAAAGTCTGTTAATTTGTTTAAAAAGTAGTAGTAACTATACAAAAATGGTGATATAAGTAATTATTAAATACATAGATTGGTACATTAGCAATTTAGCTTGGCATGGTTAGCATGAAGTAGAGACTTTGATTGGGCATGCAAATTTTAGCATGCCCAATCAAAGTCTCTACCTCATGCTAAATTGCTAATGTTGTTAAAATTTTGCAAAACAAAACAAACTAGGCGTGTTTCCACCTACTGGTTTAGACCAAATGCTATGCTACGCAAAGATCTAAACATCTGACATCTAAACATGTCAGATGTTTAGATTATGCGTGGCTGTAATAAACAGGAAGTAGGTTAGCATGGACTTAGCCTGGTCATCGCCTTCTGTACGCAAGTCTGCTCAATTTTAATCTCACTTCCCATCTGGTAGAATTCCAACCGGAAAAGTTGAAGAACAGAAGGAGTTGTGAACGGTGACGTTGATTTTCATTCCTGTTATAGAATTTTATTCTACCTCTAGTTTAAGCAATGACAGTGCAGGAAGTGGATGGCCATGATTCCTAATATAAAATGAATTTGTTCAGGTTGACTCTTCTCTCCTTGTGGTGGAGGACAGTTGTTTGCAGCTTAGATGATTTCCTGAAAGCTTCTTGTTGTCAAACTGATGCAAACTGATGCATTACGTACACCACGGGCAAACGTTAGTGAGTGGCTAAAATAAAACCAGGCTAGCATGGAATGTGTTGCTATCGGGAAAGTTGTAACTGTTATGTCACGTCAACTAATATCGGTGTGGTTACTTGCTGTTCGCAGATGTAGAAAAAGAAATTTTAATGCTCTCCAACAGCGGAAACAGCTGGTAGGTCATGTGAGGTAAATGTTGCTACATCAGAATGTATTTTCTCTTCCGGAAAAGCCAAAAGCCACCACATGCCAGCGTAAAAGACTTTGTTGCAAAATTGAGAAGGTTTTTTCGAATTCTACTGTTTCCATCAAGCTTTCCTAATACGATACTTCAAAAATGTTTCTAAACAGCACTGATAGAAACACATTTAGTGACTCTCACACTGACGTTTTTGCTGTTGCTGTTAGGTTTCTGTGTCCACTTTGCCCTCGACGACCTGTTTTTCTTCCAAACCTCCAGTGAGATTTGATGCATCTTCTATCACAATAATCTGAAACATCTTATCTGCTCATGCCACTGTGAAAGAAAACAACAGATGCTACTGCCAAAAGCCAAAAAATGTGTACCGCCAAGTAGGATGAGTAACATTTTTGCACATTTATGAGTCAAGCGTCGATCTTGAGACCTATGTGTTATTCAGTGCAACAAATATGACAAGATCTGTCTAATTAAGTGCTTCTCATGCGAAAATCACATTTGCTTCGTCGACACACTATTGGATCACTCAGGTTGTCCCATTTAGGCATCCATTTATCACCGTAAACGGCAGATTCTCCATACAGTTAACACACAAACACATTATTCAGCACAAGCCTCAACTAAACTCAGTTTTCCTACTTACCAAACTAACACATCTGCAGTCTGACACACTGAATTTTCACGTGACTTATATAGGTCATTTAAATGAGTCCAGCTTGCTGTAGCTAGTGAAGTATGCGGAACAGGGGGGGATTTCTTTTTTGCCGCAGTGTGTGGAGGCCAGTGAGGCAGATATGACTCGACAGGCTCTCTGCCCAAAAGGCCGGCACGCGAGCTCCTCTGACCCGATGAAATATCAGCAGTATCATCTGGAGCAGAAGTAGTGGAGTGTGTGTTGCTGTGTGTGCTTTAGCTTGAAGCCATCTGGGACATAGATACACTGCTTATTGAGGTCAAATAAAACGGATGATATTGTTGAATTCTTGTAAATCATTAGTTCTGTGCATTTTTGTTTCTTCTTTGCAACAACTCAGGAATATAGTTTAGCTAGTTTGGGACCTAAATCTGTAATTTATGTTTATATTTGGAACAGTTGTGATTTCATTTGGTTTTAAGGTGATTCTTCTAAAATGTTTTTGAGCGTTTTGGGAATCAGATTAAGTGAACTTTGCTTACATCTGAGTTGTAAGAAATTATCGGTTAATGTGGGTCTTCAGTTTGGCAAGATAAAACTGGCATATGATGTTTAAAGAATCAGGTCAAATCCAATCGAACTTTAGTTTGTTTGCCTAGGTATGAATTTTTGTTTGTTTGTTTGTTTGTTTGGGGAGGTATGAATGTCCAATCGAACTGTGATGTGGACCAAAAACGTAAACTCTGGTACAAACCTCGGTATCGGTTCGGTTACAGGGAACTCCAGCACGGGTCGCAAGAAATAGCTCGTGATCTTTTACTAATGACAAAAGAGAAATCCTACAACCACTAAAATCTGATGCCACTCCATTTTTGTTTACATTTTGTGAAGAATGAAGTTGCACTCTGTGTCTTCTTCAGAGGTTCTGAGGTCATTCTTTTCAGTAGTTTTTGGTGCAGCGCCACCACAGGCCAGAAGGTGGAACAGCTTTTTTAAAGTCTTTGTCTTGTTTGACGCAGTGCAGTGTGAAAACGAACAGCAGCAACCGAAATCAGTTCAATTCTGGTCCCCAATCGAAGCGAGTCCAATGAGTATCTGGTGTAAAAACAGCCAGGAACAAACCACCTGTTGCCACCCACGGCCTTTTCTTGGAATATTTTTGTTTTGCCACATAAAAGACCGTGACAGCTTAAACCTGGGTTAAATCTTGATGCTAAAGCTAGATTTGAGCTGAGGAAAAACAGTCTTGGATGTATTTTTTGGTTGCCTCTCTAAACTTACATACCTCACATATACATAAAGACTTCCCTCTTGATTTTTGCGTTCATTAATTTCTGTGTTCATACAGTTAGGACATACATGTGATTCCTCATATGTGTCACACCCTGAGTCACGACTACGAGCTTACAGCAGTCTGATCTCTCCTCTCTAGTCTGAGCGCCTCATCCTGGATTTATGCACTTATCATGTTTGCTGCCGCAGACGGTAATCAGGGATCAACTTGATGCTCATCAAAACTGGAGAAACGCCGTGCCGTGTTGAGCCTTTCTGGATGAAATGTGTTTTCAATGAATACACAGCATTTCTTCTTCCTCGTAGGCGAGCAGCCACATCTAAACCCCGCACCAGGAAGTGCGACGCACCGTGGAGACGTGCTGTCTGGCAATCTAATGGCCAGCTCTGGGTTTGGTGGTTGCCAGAAACATAGTGTTTGTTTTCAGGGTGTGCAAGTACGGTGGGTGTGTGTGTGGCTGCGTTTTGTCCGGCAGCATATCAATTTCAGTTCAGACAATTTTATTCTCTGGTCGGATGATTTAGCGATGGCCCGTTCCTGTACCAGACCGCACACAGACAGAGGAGCTCAATTTTATGGAATAAGACACAGTATCTGTCTCATGCCATTCTGTCATGACATATTTACAGCTTCAACAGATATGTGAAAAAATATGTTGTATCAATGTGACATCCTGCAGCTTTAAATGTATTTTCTTAACCTGAAAATATGTCTTTGTTTAATAAGGTTAACAGAATCCCTGTAATCTTGGCTAATAACTAACCACCCAGATGTCGAAGTTAAATAAAACAAAGGGAGCTTCAGATAAGCAAGAATTTGTGTTTCCAGCACCTGGATGACAGGTTTTGAGGAAGTTCCAACCTGAGGAGACGGAGAAAGGTTTCAGGGTTTTTGGACTCAGTCGGCTTTTATCTGACAGTTTGTAGATAGCAAAGGGGAAGACGGAGACAGGGAGGACACACAGCTTATGGACTCTGCTGGGAGTTGAACCTTAGATATCACCGTAGTGGAATGATAACCTCTGCGTACGGTGGGAAATTGCTTGTACTTGTCTAGTTTCTGCCACTTTCTGCATTGCTGGTTGGTTGAATAACAACAACGGAGCAAATACAACACTCCTTTCTGTCAA
The DNA here is from genome assembly GCF_001443285.1 of Poecilia latipinna. Lineage (NCBI taxonomy): Eukaryota > Metazoa > Chordata > Actinopteri > Cyprinodontiformes > Poeciliidae > Poecilia > Poecilia latipinna. Next base: position 9,219 of record NW_015116840.1, on the reverse strand, counting down.
AGCCACACATTTCAAAACGAGACATTCCTTACGTTAAATAAAGACAATCACACACGTAGCACGTGAACAGCTTATTTTCATCCGTCCGCATACGACCTTTGACCTAATGTGCTCGCTGTAGACGGAGCACAATGAGCTCATGTTTCTGCCGTCAACGGGCCTCGGTTCCCGTAACGGCGCGTGTTGAGATCTCAAGGAAGAAAGAACACATTCTTGTGAAAAGCGCTTCGAATTAATAAACCTTGACTTGGTTCTGAGAATGCCAGGCTTTCATCCTGGTAACTATGTCTCAAAATGGTCAGAAGTCCAGCTGAACAGTTCTCACAGTCTTTCTCTTCGCAACTGAAACAACAGTGTATCAAAATATTGATCCCTTTTTTTTTCTTGTGAAAGCAAGAAAAAGTGGTTTGACAGCTTTCTGCTGAAGCCGCGTCTTCTGTGGTGCAAAATGTTGCATTTTACACTGGAGTATGGATGACCCATAGAAGAAATATCTCAGTTTTACCAGCAATCTACCAGGATACCCTTGTCCATGTTGCGATTCAAAATAAATAGCTGATGCATGAAAACAAAAAGCTGAGTTAGAGTTGGCGTTAAATGACTTCCTCAAAATGTAAAAGTGAATTGAATCGTTGTTGAGTCAGCGTTTCAAACTTGCAGATTGTGAGATTTATTGGAACTAAAGTGCCAAGACAAGTTTATTTGTGTAGCACATTTCAGCAACCAGGCAATTCAAAGTGCTCTTTACATGACAGCATGGTACAGGCATAATAAAGAAAAGTAATGAAATGTTGGAATACAGACTAAAATTAATGATGTCTGAGTTATTACTAGTCAAAGGCAACGCTTGATTTAAAGGAACTCTGTGTTTTCAGCATTTATGTCATTTTCTGGAAGTTTGCTCCACATTAGAGGAGCATAAAAACTTAATGGTTGTTCTCCATGTTTGGTTCTGATTCGGATTTGATGATTTATGTACCAGCAGAAGTATTTTAAAGTCTGTTCTCTGAGCTCCAGGGAGCCAGTGGAAGGACTTTAGAACTGGGGCGATGAGCTGTTTTCCTAGTTTTAGAGCAACAGTGTTCTGGAGCAACTTAATTTGTAATTTACCCTTTTTACGCAGATCTGTGAAAACACTGCTGCAGTAATCAATGTGACTAAGGTGAAACACATTGATGAATCTCTTTAGCTCTCGCTGAGACATTAGTCCTTTGATCCTACAAAATGTTTTTCTGGTGATAGAAGGCCGACTTTGTTACTGTCTTTATGTGAGTCTGAAGGTTGAGGTCTGAGTTCATCACTACGCCCAGATTTCATTCTGATCACTAGATCAGAGTCCTGATTGCTCCCTTTTACTCCAAAGACAATAACTTCATTTTTGTTTCTGTTCAGCTGGAGAAAGTTATGGCACATCCACACATTTATTTGTTCTAAGCATCTGTTCAGTGCTTCAAAGGGTTAATCGTCACGTGGTGACATTGAGATGCATGGCTGTATATAATCTGCATGGTTATGATAACCTATTTTATGATATGCTATAATCTGAAATAGAGTGAACTTGTATATATCAAATAGAAAGGACCCCAGGATGGGACCTTGCGGTACTCCATATGTGATTTTTATCACATTTTATGAAAAGTTGGCAGACCAACCTTCAGATAATGTAAACATATAAGCATGGAGTTACATAACTCACTCTGACCCCTGCATGTCTGTCTTGTACCCTTGTCTAAACTCATGAATTGTCTCCCAGCCCAAGCTGAGATGGACTGATGTCACTTGGCTGGTTGTTCCAGGCTCCACAAAGCAGCCTCAGTCTCATTGAAGACATTACACAATTCTGTACCAGTTCACTGACCTTCAAAAAGATAGAGTGCCAGTTTAGATGTTTTCAATGGGCAGCTGGTTCTGAAACTCTTGTCACAAATCCACTTTCTGTCCTGTTCTATCTTTGTAGGTCATTTACAGAGAGCAGCCATGTATTTCTTACACATTTAAGATCCAGTAAATTGTCATTGTAGGAACTTTTACATCCATTAATGGGTCATTCTTTCAACACGTGTCCATCTGTATGTGCTTCTGCTCAGGCGTGGACATCCTGAAGTTGGTGGCGGCCCAGGTGGGCAACCAGTGGGTGGACATCTATCAGTCTCTGGCCAACGCCACCGAACGTGAGGTGGCCGCCTTCTCAAATGGCTACTCCTCCGATCACGAGCGAGCGTACGCCGCGCTGCAGCACTGGACCATCCGAGACAGCGGGGCCAACCTGGCCAAGCTGATCAACGCCCTGCACCGGCTGCGCCGCATCGACGTGGTGGAGAAGATCCGCTGTGTCATGGAGGACAACCCGCAGGTATGCTTCTGTGCGCATTCCACCTCCACCCTGACTCGAAACGCTCCAAACCAGTTTGTTCTGGATGTCGGAAGAAAAAAAACAAAAAACAATATGTGTGACCTTTGCTCGTATCAGGTTTTTTCCATTAAGGGCTCTATCAACATCAGGCGCACATGTTCTGGTACACACTGTTCTCCGCATGTCTGTTTTACTGAAATCTAATCTGGGAGGCAAGATTTCTCTGATTTTTCCCTCTGAAGCCAGTCCCGGAGGCTCAGCTGCATTCCCCACATTAAAGTACCACTTCACTTTCAGAAGATGATTTGATGTTTCAGCGCTAATTGCAGCCTGTGTTGCAGCATTCTCCAAAGTTTAGGGGAAAATAAAAAGAGAGATAAGGAGTCTTTAATACGAGTTTGGTTCAGGATTCTATGTGCACATGTTCCGGTAGGACGCCACTTGTTACATGCATACTTTAATAAAACTCGAGGAGTTTTGACCTTGCACTGCAATCCCTTACGGACATTTTGGATCATTCATCACCGTTTACTTAGCTTCTCTCCTTTCCTTTCCTGTCCTTCTGCTCTTGTTTCAACAATTTGTATTGAATCAGTGCTCTTGACCACACTCTCCAAGGTCAGGGCTGCACATTAAGCACACCAGCCAGATTCATGTGTTTTTTCATTTCTGCTTTATTATTATCCGATAACCTCAAGACAAAGAGTGATCCTGCAGAAGGTGCAGGTTATTAAAACTGTGTAGAACGGAACTGGCTGGCAAAAAGGCAGTGAGGTGGTGTGGGTCTTGAACCAACATTGGGAAACTGTCAGTTTAATTCTGGTTTTACTTTTCTCACTGAGAACTTAACCAAGCCTGGTGCGCGGTGCTATATGGCTACCAGAAGAGAAGAGCTAAACAAACTTCTCTACTTTGTTAACATAAGATTCCACGTCACGCAAGAAGATAATAAGTTCCTGAAAACTAAGGATGCACCAAGAGGGAAGTGTGGGCCAATATCAATATCCATGACCAAAATGGCTCTTATGGCTGGTAACTGATATTTATTGATATTGTATATATTACATTCATTTCACTATGCTTTTGACACTTAGAAAAAAACACCCAACCCACTAACCAACCTCATCCTCTCCCCGTCCAGAAACAAACAGCACCAAGATGGAAATAAATAGTTTTATTCATCAGACCGACAGCCATATATTAAAAAATGACTAATATCAGCCGATACCGATGTTATTGCCAATATATCAGTCATCCTACTGAAAACCTTTAGCTAACGTTTTTCAATGCAGATTGTTCTTTGTAGATGCTGTAAAGCTTTAGAAGTATGGCCATTTATCATACCGTTTATCATTTATTGTGATAAATTTCTTATCATGATTAGATTTTGATTTATTGTTGACAGAATACATTGCAACTGATGTTTAAGGACCACTAAAACTGTCCTTATCGTTATTTTTCAGTTTTCTTTACTGTTTTGTCAAAAAAAGTGTATCAATGAAGCAATAAATCTGAAAATATGATTAAATACAGTTATTGTGTGCATTTAAGTGACAAAATCACACTTCAGGTAATTAATGGTTCTTATCATCACTTTAAGTTCATATCGCCCATACATAGTACTAGCTCATTTCGGTCACCTTTTTCTTCACTTCCTGCTCTTGATCATCTAACATAATCTTACCGAGTTATCACCCAAGAAGGTGATTAATGGTTCCATATTTTCTACGAAGTGAATCTGTACATCAGAACCAAGCAGGACATTTTTACCTCTAATGTTCTTTGGTTCGGGGTAACCCCTAACCCTTTCACAAGAAATGAACAATGTTTGTGTTCCTTTTAAAGAAACGACACAAGCCGAGCAGGATCATAGAATATAAATAATTCAACAAATCAGATTCCATCTATATTGAAGCCTTGGTATGTTTTGCACCTGCGAAGATCAGAGGATTTTGTTTAGGTAACCCAACTGTGACATAAAAGTTCATGACTGATGCTAAAGTCATTTAGATTTGTGTCTTTGTAATTTTTTAAAAAATGTTTCTCCTACTTATGCTAATCCAAGAAAAATGAGACAGTCGTCATTTATGGGCTGCTACTGAGGTCATGACCGTTTGATGAACTGCATGTTGGTTCTTAATTCACAATGAATCAGTTGTGCTGCATTTTTGGGAAGTGTGTCAATGCGTCTTCTTACACAACGGAGATATCTGAGGCCGGGTTTTGCTTTGTCATTGTCAGTGGTTTTCCTGCTGCAAAAAAAAAAAAAAATGGAGCGTCAGCCTCCTGGTTGACGTTTCTATTTTTGTCCCCGCTTCACCGTGAGAGCTGAAGCCAGACAGAAGTCGAATGTAATCGCCTCCCTCCTTTCATTTCTGTTTCCGCTCACAGAAAGCCTGGAGGCATTCTGAGAGAGCGGAGCAGCGCCTCAACAGAACATCCAGGCTGTGTGTTCACAGCACTGCAGTGATGCTAAAGTAGTTATGAGCAAGAATCTATGCTTCGGTGGAAAGCATAGACTGTTGTTATGCTTCTTTTTTTGTTTGTTTATTAACCTCGTCTATCAACAGAAACATTGATGAACTGATGTCACAAAAATAGTTACACAGTTAAATATTACTATGAGGTGAGACTTTGGTGTTTTAACCTGTAGTAAGTTTGTGGTTAGCATCCATTAGTTAGCCTACAGTCCATTATTATGCTACACCACCAACAAAATATCACAGTCATGGGTTTAAATGCTTGTATCCTTGTGAGGAAGCATTTCTTTTTTGTGGCTCTTGCACATAGTTTAAGTGATGAAAGAAAAAAATGGGTTTTCACATACAAATCCCCGTTTTATAAGATCAAAGTTGACTAGTAAAGTGAGGCAAAGCCTTTGTGGATTATGTGTCTGAAAGAGATTCCGTTGCTCCTTTGGACTTCTATGGTGAATGACTGATTAAAGAAAAGTTCTTGTGAGAGTGTAAATTAAAGCATCATGTTGAAGACCACGGCAAAGTTCACACAGAGTGGCAAAACAGAACGGAACGACCTCTTCTTTTATCACCAGGTCCTTTATAAAGTAACTCGATTTAAAATTTGCCCTGATACTCAAAATCAGAAAGAAAATAAACATTTTTGCTGGAGTTCGTAGGTTAGATTATTGGGTCTAATTAGTATATTACACAAGTTACTGTCATTCTATGAATTTGATTTGGTGGAACATCGAGTCCTGGCATGCATTAGAAGTATGCGAAGTTGACGCAGTCTTGTGTAATGTTTGTGTGTTCTGGCAATCAATGTGAGATTGACAGTGTTCTGCTGCATCATGACCAGGTGCGTTACCTTTCTGTGATTTTACAATCTGACACGATGAAGGATCGACTGACCATCTGGGATCAAAATGTCTAATGGAACTCTAAAATGTTCCATTAGACGGATGTGGCACCATCAGGCATCTAGGAATTGTACCCAGGGACGAACCGGGTTTCCGGAGAGCCACAGTTCTCTTCCAGTTAACGTTCCTGTGATTTATTCACACAATCAAGCCGCTTTTGAGCCATGGTTCTGTAATCAGACACTTACAAAACCATGGCACCATCATCAATAGGGTTAAAAGAAAAATCACGTGTGTTCAGTACAATGTGGGAACTCTAAAATACCTCCCATTGGTCCTTTGAGCAATCTTTCACAGTCTACCACTAAAGGGCAAAAACATTCCAATCCTATTTTGCCTTTTAACCATGAAGACACAATCAAAGGCAATTTGTGACATAGCTTATGGCTTAGTGTTTATGGCTTACTTCCCATTAGCAGCCTTTCAGTCCCTTCTCCAACAAGCCCCAGAGCGAAAGAGCACATGCTTTTCTTTCTAAAGAAAAAGACAACAATTTCAAAGAAGTCCCTCTTGAACTTTTTTAAATGCAATTGGGGGCCGTCGCCATCACATGTCTGTGATTGTGTTTGTTCCACTGGGGTGTGTAAGTGAGCATCCAAACCCAAGCTGAAGGGGGAAATTCTTCATGAGATCACAGTTAAAACTTCAGATTAAAGACATTTAAACCGACTCTACAGGAAAAATGCTGAAGAGGGCAATCTGTCAAAGAACAAGATCAACAGTACAGCAAACACCAAATATGCAAAGGGTGTTAATGATCAACAAGAAGTGGGGAGTTGGAATGAGTACATGAGACATGAGATATGGTCTATTATTAAAGAACAAGTGAAGCAAACACTCTAAAACATTTAAATACAGATCAGGTTTCTGTTCCAAACCAGGAACACAACTAATCCAAGACTAGCTCAAGATTCCCTGAGATCTTATAGAAACATGAAAAAAACCTCTAGATTTTAACAGATCATTGTTAAAATCCAGGACATGCACTGATTAGGAATAATTAGAAATAATGTCTTAATCAGAATATTGTAGATTAGTAGTGTTTTCACATCACCATAGTCTGGTAGACATGGGGCCCACAATGGCAAAATGGCATTTGTTCCATTTTCAGCTGTTGTTCACTTCCAGCCTGCACTGTGTGAAGTGACCCAAACCCTTTGGAAAACCTGTTCACCTCCTCACCTGTGGTGGCGCTGCATCAAGAACCACTGAAGAAAATGGGACAAAAACCTCTAAAGAAGAACATACTGAGAGCAACTTTCTTCTTCATGAAATGCAAACAAAAATGGAGCATCATCAGATTTTAGCAGTTGATTTCTCTCTTGTCTAGAAGACAAAAGACCACTAGCCGTTTCTCCCACTGGTGCTAGACACATAGGGTTGTTTTACCCAGAATGCCCTGCGATGTAGTCTGTTTTGGAGAAGTTTCTAGTCCACTTGGTATCCGTGTGCACGTCAACCAAACCAAGACCAGGCGTACCAGGGTTTCGTTTTCGTTTTTTGGTCTGCATCAGAGTTCAGATACTCATTCACACCTCCCCAAATTAATTGGAAGTTTGATTAAAGTGGACTAAAGAAGGCTGTGGTGAATTCACCCTCAGAGTTGAGAAGCTGAACATACAGAGGGAACAACACAGAGGGAGCCCATGTTCCACTTGAGTCTGCATCTTAGCAAGCAAAAATAAATACATTTTGGAGTGACAAGGTAATCTTTTGATCTGATAAAGTGAATCTCTCCCCGCTACCCTTCATTCTGCTGCAGTCTGCCACTTCTGCCAAGTGAGCCTGGCTGGCACAGTCCCTCAGAGTGTGTACGTCTAAACAGCCTGTGTGCTGGGGAGTTGCGTGTGTCTTGTCCCCAGCAGGCCCTCGCGTTGCGCTGAAAGCAACGGTCAGCAACTCAGTCTGGTGGTTTTCTCGCCCACACGCACAGGAACACACAGGCCTCGGAGCTTTCTGGAGCCGCCGTTCCTTTGTTCCTCTCCGTGACCCCGTCTCTGCTTCGTCGTCCTCTGCAGTTCAATATGTACTGCGTGTGAATAGCGGTGCAAGGAAACGGAACTCACATTGGTTTACAAGAGGCTCTCAGATGGAATACATATATATTTGCGAAAGACTCTGCCTGGGTGGCCCGTCATGCTTCACTGGGGACAAAGCTTCTGTTGTTTGCCACTGTGGTCTGACGTTATGCGTAAACTGTAATCTGCTACTTCATCTAGTTGATTAAAGTAGATTTACTCAGTCATGAAAAGCATTTTGATGGAAAACGAAGCACCAAAACGCGTACTGAGAGCAAAATGTGGTTAAACACCAAAGTATGATTTATATGTTGAAGCCTTCAAAGTAAGCCCTTTCTTCTTTGATAACAGCTCTGCACACAGTCATCAGTGCTTGAAGCAGCTTTATGACTTTGTCAGCTCGAGAACTTGTGGGTTCCCTTGTGGGAACGCCGTGTCCTCTTTGAATGATTTTCCCTTAGTGGTCGAACTCATCTTTTCTGGGGTTAGACCGGATAATTGCAGAGGTAGGCAGATCTGATGCCATCCGTCTTTTCTCTTCCTTCTGGGTCAACAACCTCCTTCGAACCTATATGTGAATTCTGGCTCTTCATTTATTTCAAAAACACTTTACTGCGTTTCTAGAAATAGATTGGTTTGTCTATTTTTAGTTGGCTCTATTAAGTTTGCACGTTGTCTCCATCCAGTCGCAATGCAAATTTTAAGCGAAGTAGGCATATTTCCATCTGTTGGTTTTGAGTGAATCGTCCAGGCATGATTTTGTCAGATGTTGACACATGGTTGTAATGAACAAGATGTAGAGATTGCAAAACAACACAGACCAATGATTTTATAAAAATTGTGAGTTTCTTGGATTCTTGGACTCATGAACTGTCCATGTCTTCTGTCCCTGCCACCTGAAAATTCAGCTGTTAGCATGTGACCCATCATACAGCAACAGTCTTCATTCAGAGGCCACTTCGGGTCAGGAGCAAGACTTCCTGGCCACATCACCATCTATAACGACGATGATTGAAGATACTTGATACGAGTTACACTTACATTTTCTTCATAATAAATATAGTATTTTTTAATTGAATTGAATCAAAATATCAAAGAACTTTGGAATTCACCGATTTTCAGACGTTTTTTTCTGATGCCTGCTTCATTTTAGAGCCAGTCTGTCCTTTTTAATCCTTAAAAATGCTTGTGGCCAAAAGGCTAGAAGTGGGGTAAACCCTGGACAGGCTGTCAACTCATCACAGGACAACACAGGATCACGTATTACAAACCGCTATGCATGCTCACTAGCACATGAGGATAATACAGAATGATCAGTTAAAGGAACATGCTGCTTTTGGTCTCTGGGCAGAAGCTGGAGTACCCTGAGAATTGTATGACACACATTTCTTCACATGAACATAACACAGTTTTTTTTTTTTTTTTTTTTTTTTTTTTTCTTTTTTATTTTTCAGGATTTTTTACTAAGG
>NW_015116839.1:27481-27957 GCF_001443285.1 Poecilia latipinna | reverse complement strand
GCTCTCTATCGAGGTATCACCATGGAGGGATTTCTTTATTTAAATGGTTCATTTTTCAGAGGTCTACAAAGTGAGGGTATCGTGATTTTAGTAATTACATGTTTATAAGAGCAATTTTCTGTTGTCCTTCCATGGAAACGGCAGCATCCAGACGGAAATAAAACACTTTTTAATATAAGTTGATGCTTTGACATGATCACAGAACTGCCAAAACGTATGTACAAAAATCCTCAATAAAACATAAAATATTTGAAAATGAGACACCAGACAAAGTGAATCACAGCAACGTCATCAGCCGGTGTAACGCTGAACTGATGCGGTGAAGCTACTAGTAGCAGGAGCGGAGCTACAAGCTACAAACACTGAATAGAAGGAGAGCTGCCATCGATACCGTTGCAGCCAAGCATGATTTAATGTTAAACAATACAATTTTAACAAGTTGCTCAAAGTCTAAACTGATATTGTTCTTCATTTAA
>NW_015116839.1:25282-27174 GCF_001443285.1 Poecilia latipinna | reverse complement strand
TTCTGTTGTCCTTCCATGGAAGCGGGCAGCTTTCAAACGGAAATAAAACACTTTTTAATACAAGCTGCTGCTTTGACATGATCACAGAACTGACAAAACTTATGTACAAAAATCTTCAATAAAACATAAAATATTAGAAAATCAGACACCAGACAATGTGAATCACAGCAATGTCATCAGCTGGTGAGACGCTGAACTGAAGCAGTGAAGCTACTAGTAGCAGGAGAGGACCTGCGCCAAAAGCTACAAACACTAAATAGAAGGAGAAGAAGAAGAGCTGCCATCGATACAATTGCAGCCAAGCATGATTTAATGTTACACAATACAATTTTAACAAGTTGATCAAAGTCTAAACTGCTATTGTTGTGATTGTAAGGTGTAAAGTTTACCTTCGACCAAATGCCCCCCAGAGGAATCCCAGCGCCCCCCTTTTGTAAAAATTTCCGCCAGCGCCCCCTGCCGTCCTCTGAACGCCCCCCGGGGGGCGGTACCGCCCACGTTGAGAACCGCTAGTCTAGTCAAAACGTCCCTGACTTATGTAGCAATTTTAAAGTTTAATAAAACAATGAAAAATAGAGAAAACGAAAAAAGATGTTTGAAAATGTGCCACTTTCATGTTGAAAATGGTTTGACAATAGCAATTTTAGCATTTCAAAGCTGTTTTTAAGTGCATTCGGTTCGTCGAAAATGATTAAACAGGAAATTCTTTGCAGATATCAGAAGCAGTCTTATAGTTTATGAAGTTTTGCTATCTCCGCATTTCCAACATTGTCGAGCTCTTTCTAATTTGTGACATTTACTGACAATTTTGTGCAGGAAACATGAAATTCTGCAGTCAACTGTTTGGACACCACAAAGGGGCTTCCACGTCATTCTTAATTCAGATATCTAAAATTGTAATTTTGACTAGTCATAATTGTGTTGAAGATATCTTAAATTGTAATTACGGATATGTGTCCCGTCAAATGACAGATCCAGTTACGTCATTGAAAGGAATTTTGACTAGTCAAAATGTAATTGAAGATATCTTGAATTATTATTTTTACTAGTCTGAATGTAAATACAGATATCTTAAATTGCCATTCCGGATAGTCAAAATGTAGTTTTGTCTAGTCAAAATGCATTTTTAGATATCTGAAATGTAATTTCGGATAGTCAGACGAAACCGAATTTATGTTCGGTTTCGTCATAACCGAACATACGGCTTGCCATAGGCAATGTGCCTCATATTGCATAAGCGATACTGAAGAATGACTGCTATCATTAGCGATTCATGGAAGAAGCTTTTTAGTTATCTAGCTTTGCTAGCAAAGTCGTAGCTAGCAGCTAGCTAATAGCACAACAACAACAGCCTAATGTCTGTATGATAAAAATACTGAATCGATAGATCAGAACAGTTTTTCCCACCTGGCTGTCTCCTCCCGCTCAGTAGTTCTTCAGAGAAAGGCAGACGCAGAGGCCTGTCAGTGTCTGTTGTATTTCATTACCTCTCTGCTTAAACCGCGACTCCGGGCTGAAGCAGAAACGATACTTTCAACGTTTTCCGTCATCTGACAAGTAGCAAGTCTACTCCACTTTATTCACCAAAAACGTTTTTTTTTTTATATATATAATTCACCAAAAACTGTTCTGTAATCTGGAACGTTATCTACGTTGAGCTCCAGTTAGCCGCCTTATCTCACTGCGCGAGAGGCAACTGCGTCATGCGTCACGGGCAAAAGGTCAAAGGTAACAAGGTGACCGGAAGGCTTATTATGTTGTACAAAAAAACAAAACAAAACAAAACAAAAAAATAATTTTAGTACATGTTATTATGTGTCAGAAGAGGGCTTTGAAAATAATAATACCAACAGAACAAAAAAAAAAAATTGACCAAAAGGGCACTTTGGGGC
>NW_015116839.1:17108-21997 GCF_001443285.1 Poecilia latipinna | reverse complement strand
TTAAATGGGTTCATTTTTCAGAGGGATACACAGTGAGGGTATCGTGATTTTAGTAATTACATGTTTATAAGAGCGACTTTACATTGTCCTTCCATGGAAGCGGCAGCATCCAGACGGAAATAACACTTTTCAATATAAGTTGCTGCTTTGACTTGATCACAGAACTGCCAAAACATATGTACAAAAATACCAGACAAAGTTAATCACAGCACCGTCATCAGCAGGTGAAACGCTGAACTGATGCGGTGAAGCTACTAGTAGCAGGAGCGGAGCTACAAGCTACAAACACTGAAGAGAAGAAGAAGAAGGAGAAGAAGAAGAGCTGCCATCGATACAGTTGCAGCCAAGCATGTTTTAATTTTACACAATACAGTTCTAGGAAGTTGCTCAAAGTCTAAACTGGTATTGTTGTGCATTTAAGGTGTAAAGTTTACCTTCGACCAAATGCGCCCCAGAGGAATCCCAGCGCCCCCCTTTTGTAAAAATGTCCGCCAGCCCCCCCTGCCGTCCTCTGAACGCCCCCCGGGGGGCGGTACCGCCCATGTTGAGAACCGCTACTCTTGACTATAAGCTACCACATAAAGAAATTAAAACTGAAGCTATGTGCTCTACTTTTATGTATTGCAGCAGCATTCTGAACTGTCTGCAGACCAGCAAGCTCTGAAGACAGTTCAGAATGCTTTATTAGGATGTGGTTTATTAGTGCGTTACAAATAAAGTACATGAAAAGACTTACAATAATCCAGACTGAATAAAATAAAAGTATGGATAATCATCTTTCATCTTGGCCATTGACACCATAGACTTAAACCTAAAAATATTTCTTCATTTAACAAAAAAAAAAAGTTTCTGATTGATGTGCAAGAATAGCACTGCAGTGACATGGCAGAATCAAAACTAATACCTACGTTTCTGAGGTTTGGTTTATCAGAAGATGTCAATATACCAAGGATAGGTTTAGAGTTCATTTATTTCTGTTATTTGAGCAGTAATTAAGGTTTCAGTTTTATCACAATTAATTTGCAAGAAATTATCACAGATCCACTCTTTGATATTGCCAACACAAATTATTAAGGAGGACAACTCTGTGATATTCAGAAGGTTTGAAGGAACAATATAATTGAATATCATCAGCATAGAAATAACACACGTGAAAACTGATTTATTATTTGGCCTCTGGGAAAATATACAAAAGAAAGAAAATAAGTTCTAATACTGAGGTGCACCACACAGCAGGCTCTTGGATTATTGCAGAAACACTAAATATTTTTTCCAGAAAGATGGGAGACAAATCCACATAGACCGACTGGCCTGTTAATCAAAATACTGTGTTCAACAGTTCCAAAGGCAGACATTATATCTAGGGCCATCCCCATGAATTCTCCAGTCAGCTGACATCAAAATACCACTTTATTTAATGCAGTCTCCATGAGTCTCTGATGAGACTCAATGTCCAACATTAATTTTGTCTCTGGAGAGGAGCTTTTGATCAAAGACCTCATATTTTCCATGTAAGAAATCAATTGCTCTGCTACTACTTTATCAAGAAGCTTTGACAAAAACAGGATCTTGAAGAATGATCTGTAGCTGTGTAAAATCCAAGTTAGCCTTTTTTTAATAATGGCTCAAAACAGCATGCTTAGTATGCTCCACAGCAGGGAAGTTGTCATTCCTTTACAGTGAGATGACCATTTTCGTCAGGAGCAGAATGGTACCATGACAACCAGTAGACATCAGTGCAGCTTTACAATGACCTTTCTCTACTATTTCCCACCAAGTAGCATCTCCATTACTGCCAATAGGTCTTAATATTAAAAGAACACAGGAAAACCCATTGACCTAGGAGGAGAAGTATGTGGACATTTTCATCTCTCCAGGAAGTGCTGGAAGTAAAAGCAGGGTGAAGGCCCTCATTGGGAAGGCAAGGTCTGAGTTCTACCTGCTAAAGACTGCCTTGAACCACAGGGATGTGTCTGTGAACAGCAGTTCATGTTGCAACCAAATGAAGAGGAGGACACAGACTGGCGATCACTCCTCAGTGGTCTTGGGCTCAAAGGGAGATAGGCACTGATGATGATGTATTTGGGTATGGGAGAGAACATGTAAACTCCACAGAGAAAGACTCAAAATTCAGACTAGCAGCTGTCCTGTTGCAATAAAGGTGGTTCAATAAAGTAAAACATTTTTTTGTCTTTTTACCATTTAGGTAGCAGAATGTGCCTTTGTGTTGCTACTCATGGCTGTGTTCTGGGTGACAGAGGTGATTCCCTTGTCTATGACTGCCATGCTCCCTGCCCTCCTCTTCCCCATGTTCGGCATTATGAAGTCATCCAATGTGAGTCAATTTTAAAAAGAAGAGGATTTCATTATGTCTATGAAGTTAGTTGTTTTTATGCTACAGATTCCACACTTTATTTATTAAATAATAATAATAATTATAATTGTAATTATAATTATTATATATTTATTTATTTCATCATTTTATTTTCTGAGTAACTTAAATCAAATTTTCTCCGCACTCAGTTTGTTTTTAGATGAACATATTTGCATCTGCATCCTTGGCCATCAATAAATTACATTCTATTATATTTATCACCTTGTCTCTCAGTGTTTAGGAGTAATTTAAAGCCACTTCTCTGTCCAAAATTGATTTATTTAATTGGAGTTTGAAAACCTTATCTGTCAAATTGCCTCACATGTGACCCCAGAACCTCAGGTTTAACTCAGAGACTGAAATATTAACTTGTTTTGTTGTTACAAACAAGCCCAAACCATCAACCCTTCACCACCACGCTCCACAGTCGCACAAAAGTGTTTCTTCTAAAATGCTGTTTTTGTTTTTTTCCTAGTATTTTTACTCTGCTCTCATTGGTCCCAAGAACAATACACAGTTTGTATTTTTGTAAGGACAAAAACACAAATTGTCCTTAAAATTTTTTGTTGTTGCACAAATTAGTAACCCTAATTATACTTAAATTAGTTAAATTAGTCTAATTAGTATTAGACTAATTTAACTAATACTCATTTGAGCATTAGTTAAATTAGTCCCTGTGTTGTCTTGTAAGGCCCCTGATTGATCCCACCTCTTTCTTGTTGCCCTGATTATTTCCCCTGTGTATTTAACCTAACCTGTCTCCTCTGTTTCTTGCTGGATCCTTGTCATAGTCGTCATTGTTGCCGTCATAATTGTCTTGGCACATTGTGTGCCAACCTGAGTTCCTGTTCTGGTCTCACCTGTGGTTCCTGGCTTTAACATTAAACACATTTCTCCACTTCATCCTGGGTCTTACACAGTGAATCTTCATCATCACAAAACCACAATTCATGACAGATTTGTGTAAATACAACTTTTGTAGCCCTAAATCATGCTAACATGTTGTATTTCAAGAGGGGAGGGAAGGGGAGTGGCCTTGAGCCCCTGCCCCTTTTATCCTTGATGCCCCTACTGCCCTTTTGAGGTTTTGGAACTTTTTTTTTATCTGTGTGAGGAGGAGGGGGGTGGATCTGGGTCCTCTAACTATCAAATTATGGGCAAGAATATTTATTTTTCGACATACATTGTTTGTGAATAAAAACGTAGGTCTGTTGTTTAAGTTAGTAGTTAAAGTTTTTCGTAATTGTCCTCGTAATAGCGGAAAGTCCCTCCTCTCTCCTAAACACAGAAATGGTTCAGCTGCAGAGAAAACTTCCCCAGTGCTGGACTAAATGCCCGGTTCGCTACTGACAGCCTGAATTGGTCCCACTGTGTGGGCCGGAACCAGATATCCTGATATAGAGAAATGGTACCGCGACTGTCACCGCAACGCACCACAGAGCCTCAGTACCACCTGCTCACTGTTCGCTCTCTGCTTCACCTTAACCTAATGTTACTACCAGGCGGTTCTCACCACTGCTGACGGGATCTGGGCTGGAGGTGAGCAACTGCGAATAGAAGTTACTGCAGAAGCTCATCTGCTAAAGAAAGATTCAGCTCATAGCATTTGGAATTCACAAAATATCACATAAACATCAGCAAAAATACTTTACCAACTAAAGACACTCTCCACACAGGAAACAAACTAAACTCTAAGGGAGCATCTGAAGGAAAATAACTATTCTCCCCTTACTCTTGGACTTCTTTTGAACTCTATTTGGTTTTGAAGTATCACTGATTATTATTAACATTACTTCTTTGTTGGTTTGTTTGTTTCCCCCCCCTCCTTGTTTCTTTTGAGCAATTTATTTTTGTTTAGTTGTTGCTGTTATTATTATTATTATTATTATTATTTACACTGCAATAAATAGCAATATAAACAAAGTTCTTTGCATCAGTTGCATCAATTATCCACCCAGTCATGACTCCATGCCGTACCTACTTCTGATTCTACAAAGTGGTTAACACTAAACCTTGCAGTCAGACCTGTGCATTTAAAAAAAAAAAAGAGCGTTACACAAGGTTTACAACAATCACCCAATGGTTGCCAACTTAGTCACTTTTTCACACACAAAATAAATTCTGAAAATCAAGTTTGTTAAAACTTCATGATCGGCAAAATGATAGCAAAAAGACTGGAAAGGTATGTACTCTTACTTATCAACCCAGATCAAATAGGGTTTATTTTAAATGGATTTTCCACTAATAATTTGAGGCATTTGTTTAACATAAACATTTGCTAACAAGTAAAAGATACCAAGTGTAGCCATCTCACTTGATGCTGAAAAGGCTTCCAATATTGTTGAATGGCAATGTCTCTTTTCTGTCCTTAAGAAATTTTGTGTTGAGTTTGTCAATTTGATACAATCTCTTTACAGACCCTGTTAGAGATTTTTCGGTATTATCATTTTGTTATTACTTTAGTTCACATTCAGTCTGTTTAAAGTGTTCTCTTCCTTATGTGTGTATGAACTGA
>NW_015116839.1:4203-13992 GCF_001443285.1 Poecilia latipinna | reverse complement strand
CTGTTCATCTTCATGTGAAACAGTTAACTCTGTGTTTCTCAGACCTTAAATTCTTATCAATCAGAATACCTCCTAACTGCCTGTCTGTAGTCGTATTTTGTCTTAACAGTTTGACCGAGATTTGAACCGGGCTCAGACCATAGATCAGATATCACACCTGGAATTGGGTTGCTAGCTGTTTGGGTTAGAAGTTTTATGACCTCTGTTGTTTTTCTTGACTGCCCCCTTGACTGTTTTCTTTGACAATAAAACAGGGGCTCACGCTGAAGCAGACCAGAATGCTCTGTGAACAGCTCGGAGGAGCAGTTGACAGAGTTTTTCTCCTTTTGCAAAAGCTTGGCCATAAAATTCATATACGTTGTCTGTGATTTTTTTTATATAGGTTCGAGAAAAAGTACCTATCAGACCCCCTCAAGCTAGAGTTATTACCAATGGGACCACCTCTGATCCATTTCGGCTGGACAGAGGCAACAGACCCCGGTCTGTTGCCTCTGTCCAGACCATAGATCAGATATGGTCTATGGTCTGTCTATGGTCTCTGTCCAACAGACAGATATCTGTCTGTTGGACAGAGGCAACAGACCCCAGTCTGTTGCCTCTGTCCAGTTAGTCCAGTTAGTCCTTCCCTCTTTGCGCTTGGCATCAAGCCCTTGGCAGAAGCCATTAGAAAACAATCCCAATATTAGTGATTTCGAGATTGGTTCTGACATACACAAGATTTAACTTTTTTCTGACAACATAATTTTATTTTTAACTAATCCAGAATACTCTCGGTCACCTTCAGGAACTACTGAGTAAATACAGTTCATTTTCCTGATACAAAGTTTACCTGGAAAAGAGTGAGGTTTGGTCAATGTCTGTATTTGACTACAGTAAAGTTAAAAACATGTCCAGTTTTCAAACCCTTGAGGGTTTAAAATATTTATGGGTGTTTGTTGATAACCTTAAAAATCTCTTTAAACGGAACTTTGTGATGTTAAAAAAATCAAAAATAAAGTATATATATATAAAAAAGATTGGTTATCAATTTCTATTGGTTTAATTTTTAGGTTAAAATTGCAATCGGTGCACCACTGCTTTCTTTTTAAAATAGCAATATTTCATTAGAGCGGTTGATTACTGTAAGCAATGTAATGACCATTACTGCAAACAAAATATATTTAGTAGTTATTAAAGAAATACTTGAACATCTTAAATATGTCGACATATTCCACAGAAGATTCCTAATGAAAAAAAAAACTTGACAACGTTCTCTATCCATCCTCTATGTACTGTCTTTTTATCCTTCTTCATTTCTATCTTTATCTGTCTCCTTTTCTCTTTCAATTTTTATCAACTGTATCTTTCTCTGTAATTATCAGGTTTATTTCCTTACCAAGCTCAGACTGACAGGGTGAGTATTTCCCCTCTCACGGCCAGACCTGGTCAAACTTTAATTTGATGATGTCTGCATTCAGTTGCGTGTCAGGGCAGGGCATGACACACTTGAACTATTTTGTACACTTGGCCCTTTGCCATATATATGAATAGGAGATGTCCTCCAGCTAGTTGCGCTTTTTTAAGTTTGCGTTGAGCAGTCGCATTACTTTTTTGCGACTTCCGCTCTTCTCTTGCTCTTTTAAATGTTCTATTTCATGTTTTGAGCCATGGAAATCCATTTCAAAACATCACTGACTTTTAGCATCGTTAGAAATACAAAACACAGCTGCAGTGGATAGATTCATCAGCCACTGGGTTTGCACTTGTAGCTTGCAAGCTGGCTTTCAAAGCGCGATCTGGAAAAGAGTCATTTCTGATGTTTGTAAACCCATTCCGATGCTTTTAAATTAACATCCATATTCTGACAGCTCCCTGCTTCTAACCCTAACCCTAACCCTAGCCCACACAAACTCATCAGTTTTTACCCAAAGCGCAGGATCAGTACTGTACAGCTTATCCATGAAGAAAACTGCGCTTCCACCGACTCCGCAGGTGCCAGGTCAGATACAGCTCCAAGTTCTGGCAGGACAATAAAGCCACTGTTAGCATAGCTAACATTTTGAGAAGCGGAGAGGGACAATAGATCTGTTCCATGTCCAATATGAGGTTTAAAAAAGGTTGGATATTTTCTTTATTACCTCCTTGTTACGCTCTTTTCTTTCTTGCCTTTGCTCTGCTGTCATACTGGAGCCCCAGTAAGCTCATGCTAAAATCTGGGCTTGCCAAGGAGACACCCAAGACATGCAGGACAGGGGGCTTGATGACCAGGGTTGGGAAACACTTCTTGTGGTGGAGACTAATAGTTCCATCCCTAATAAATGATTATTGATTTTATTGACATACCAAATGCTTTTTGTTTCAGTTCTTTATTTCAGTTACATTGCGACATTTAGTTAAACATTCTTTCAGGCAGAGGAACTGGCCATCCTTCCTGTACAGGAACAATGTGGGGGAAATGTCAGTTTGTTTCTGATAATTTTTATTGGTTTAATTTTAGGTTAATTGCTTACCTTTTTGGGTGTGTCTTCTCAGCTCGTTGGAATAGCAAAGGGAGACAAATGCTCCAGGTGCTGCTGAAAAGCTCCTGGAGCATACCATTTTCAGTCAGGAGGGGTAATGCTCTGAGGAGTTACATTAAGTTAAATTTATTATTTGATTTATCTTAGTTTAGTTCTAGTGATTTGCATGCATGTAAATATTTGTTGGTAGCATTTATTGTTTTTATGTTAGGTCTATGTATGCATTGTTAGTTGTTTGTTTTTTTTATCACCCCTTTACTTGCTATGAGTGGTGAAATTACCTCAGGTATAAAAGCCAGTTTCTCGGTCTCAATGTGAAATGGGTGTCAGTAGAAATGTAACCTGCAGCTGTGAATAAATCCACCTCGACTGCATTTTGTTGTTTTCAACAGTTGCAGTTGCAGTTCTGGTTTTATGATTTGGTTTATCAAATTATTACTGATTTTATTAAAACTATCCATGTTGCTTTAAGGTGGCAAAAGAGTACTTCAAAGATTTCCACTTCTTGTTAATGGGGGTCATCTGCCTGGCTACATCCATTGAGAAGTGGGGTCTTCACCGAAGAATAGCCTTGAGAATTGTCTCTATGGTGGGAGTCAACCCTGCATGGTGAGCACATTTCTAATAGACTGCTGGATTCTAGTACCTTTATTATTCAGTGGCTTCGTGCACAAAAAATTTGCGGCGCCATATTACACGCACAAGTTGGCCTGCATAAAAATTAACGTGTCATGAAAGTTATACATATGAATTATATATAAATTTACATGGCGTGAAAATGTATGGCAGCCACGCAAACTTTTTCTGTCGACAATAACAAATTAGGAGGTGCTAAAACTCGCCTAAATACACTGAAACGTACCCGATATTTTTTCAGGATTTTAATCTTTTATTGTTTAAATGTAAATGATGAAACTGAACAGCATTTATCCTCAGAAAATAACATAATACACATACACAAAATAAAATAAAAGGATTTGAAATCCTCAGTCGAATGTAAATAGTACATTTCCTCAGTTTTTGTCTCATAAAGATGTAACGCATTGGTCTGTGTGCCGAAGTGCATGAATTATCTGCGGGGTAATTACATTTTCACTGCAAAAGCAAGCATTTGCATTTGGATCTCTTTACTTTCTTATTGTTCTGTCTGGAATTCTTTCTTTACGATTTATTAGGCCCGAGCAGTGAAGTGCTGCGAAGGCCTATTGTAATGGTACTGTTTCTTATTTTTTTCTTACCTCCAAAAGAAGGGGCTTTTTGGGGACCTTATAATATTCAAAAACTCACAAAACTTGGCAGACACGTCAAGCCTGTGTGAAATTTACATGTTTTAAGGTTGTCACAAAAATCCCAAAAGAACGCTCAACGGCTCAACAGCGCCACCTGGAAATTTTCAAAAGACCCTCTGCTATGACCTTACTTCATCGTAGAGACATGAAATTTGGTACACCTGTAGAGCTCCCCAAGATGCACAGAAAGTACAATTAATGTTATAGTGCAACTCAAACAGGAAATTGGCCGTCGTTTACAGCCTTCACATTTGATCGAACTCCTCCTAGGGATTTTGATCGATTGACTTCAAGCTTGGTCAAACTGTTCATAAAGCATGGCCGATTAAAAGTTATCAAAACAGTGGGTTTTTGTGCATGCTGAAGGGGTGCTACCAAGGGTGAAAGTTCGCCTACTTGCCATGATACACGAAACTGTTATATCTCCTACATAAAAACTCACAGAGGCACCAAACTTTCTATGATTGATCATCATCGGGTGGCCTACAGTACCCAAATGATGACATCACTAAGGCCACGCCCCCTAAGAATAAGAAGTGTCATGTTTTACTGTGAAGGGTCGCTATCTGACCCCTTTGATCTAAACAACATGAAACTGTGTCCAGAGACAGAAGACTTGTTGGGGTGATGTGGATTCCAACCCCGACTGATGTGGCAAAGTGATCTGTAACGCCGTTGCCATACGTTTGGCTCTAAATTCCACAGTTTCAAGCTAGGCTGCATTAAACTCACTGGGATGGATCCAACCCTTGAAAGGAATCTCTAGCAATCTTTGGTGGGCATG
Source organism: Poecilia latipinna (assembly GCF_001443285.1). Taxonomy (NCBI): domain Eukaryota; kingdom Metazoa; phylum Chordata; class Actinopteri; order Cyprinodontiformes; family Poeciliidae; genus Poecilia; species Poecilia latipinna. Next base: position 9,421 of record NW_015116839.1, on the reverse strand, counting down.
GCCTAATTTCTCTATAGCGCCCCCTAGAATATTTTAAATTATCAGCCCCAAGCCACGCTTTAACCTACAATTATAAAACTTGGTACACATGTGTATCTTGTCAGGATACACATGTGTGACACTACAAAAAAGTGTCTTGGAGCCATGGTCCAAACACAACAGGAAGTCAGCCATTTTGGATCAAAGCCGTCATTTTGTCTTTTTTTATAGACGTCAAATCAGATTGAACTCGTCCTACAGCTTTTCAGATACAGACTTTAAAATCACTCTGCACACTCTTGAGGTATTGAAAGTCAAAAGTTATCAAAAGATTTCTTGTACATCAAAACATGTGGGTGTGGCTAAGTGTCAAACTTTGACTATTTGCCATGAAACATCAAGGTGCAATAACTTTCACATCCAAGGTCACAGGTGCATCAGACTTCATATGACTCACTACAAACCAGACCTGATCACATTGTCATGTTCAACTTGTAATTTAACTCCACTACACCCTCTAGGTTAATCTCCTCACTACATCAGCCAATCTGCACCAGCTTTTTTGTGCGTCGTCGGGGAGCACAGCTGAATGCATCGATGTGGATGCACCCATCCGCACCCATCTTCCTGACGGGTGCAGGAACTGCACGAGAGCATCTGCGGTGGCGAGCTGGCGGGGGTGCTGGAACCCCCGCAGTCGTCAATAGGCCAGAGCGACGTTGAACTGCGAGTGCCACACAACGCTCCCAGACAATGCACAAAAAATCTGGTGCAGATCGGCTGATTTAGCGAAGAGATAGAGTTGTTAGATTAACCTAGGGGGTGCAGTGAAGTTAAATTACAATTCAATGTTGTTGGGCTCTTTAATGGTGAATAAAGGTCATACATATCCAGTTTTGTGGCAATCTTATGTTCCATGTGTGATTTAGAGACAATCCTATGCATATGGCGAGGGACTGCAACTCGCCATTTGGCCACGCCCACACGGTTCAGTCAGCATTGACAGAGTTCATCATCATGTCATTTTATGTCAGTTTGCACAGGATTAAAACCCATATGAATCATAGAATAAAATTAAGATGTACATTGGAAAAAATACAGAAACCCCATGTTCATGTCAGTTCAGACCAAACCATGTGGGGGAATATAGTCACAGCTCACTGTGACTGTATGGCTGGGTAGGTTACATTTAATTTATTTAGCTTTTTTATCATGAAAGTCCCACAGAATAAACATTATATTTTCTGTCCAGGACTAAGGACTGAGTGAGCTGCTAACAACATTAGCACTCTGAGGACTACCAAGCCAGGGCATAAAAATAATATATCCTATCTTGCATATGAATCATTGTCTTTCTAAGTAACTGTCCAATAAAATATCTGAAAACATAATTTAAACAATGAGATTGTTACCTGTTAGGAGATGCAGAAACTAACAATGCCAGAGTCTGCAGTGCCCACTTTCTGTTTTTAGTCATAGATTGTTGATCCACTTTTCTTGTCTTTTTTCAGTAATTTTTTTTTAAATTAGCTCCCTTGTGACCAACTCTCTTAGAACGGTTGGAACAACCACACAGGACACAGACTTTAGGCATTTTCAAGCTGGATCAACAGAAATAAACGGGTTGCATTTACTTCCTGTCCCCCATCTTCATTGGGTGATGTTAATGCTACACCATCTGAAACCCAGCAATGTTAAGAATTCCCATAAACTAAATAGCATATGCAATTTTAAAACCACAAACTATTATAGAGTTAACAGCTTACTATCTGCATGCAACAGTTTTTTTAAAGGTTTTATTGGCTCTAGTGGCCTTTATTTGATAATAAATTGACAGGAAAATGGGTAATAAGAGAAGGGGAAGACATGCAGCAAAGGTCACCAGGCCAGGAATTGAACTTGCAACGGCCACGTCGAAGACTAAGCCCTCCATATGTGGGTTGTGCTTAACCCCTGCACCACCACATCACATGCAGCAGTTTTACTCAACTTATTCTGCTTGTTTGGAAAAAAAATATGTTTTCTGCCTTTTGCTGGTTTGCTGCCATGATTCTAATATGCACAGGGGTACAGCACTGCACAGCAGTAGCTCCAGGTGTAAAACCGGCACGAGCATCTTCATGCTCATACAAAGGCGGCTCGGTAAAACATGTTTCACTATGTTAACAACGGATTGAGCAGTTGTAGCAGCTGTAAAAAGTGCAGGAAACAACAGAGGACAAAGATACAGTGCAGGAACCTTTATTGTATCAAATCAAGATAGGAATAATGGAAAGTTGGCCACTCCGTGGTGAAAAACCAAACAAATAAGCAAACAAAATAGGACACCAAATAAAAATAAACAACTTCCAGTCTAATGCAGGTGTGGATGGGCAATGCCCCTTCATCCCATCCATCCCAGAAAAATTAAGTAGACAAAAATAAAAACCTTTGTAGTCCTCAAATGGCCACAAGAGGGCAATTCCTATGCAACTTACAACAGAAAATAAAGTGGTTACATAATAAAAATAAAGTGGCCCTTGTGCTCTACTCAACATGTGAAACCAAACCTAGTTTAAGTGTGAACTTGTGATTGCTTTGTTCCTGTTTCTGATAACATGTTGTTGCCTCCAGGCTGATGTTGGGCTTCATGTCTGGCTGTGCCTTCATTTCCATGTGGGTTCAAAACACCTCGGCAGTTACCATGGTGATGCCCATTGTAGAAGCTGTGCTCCAGCAGATCCTGAAGGCCAAGGAGTTGGGATGTAATGGCAACGTCAACCCTAACCTGCAGCTATATGGTAACTGGATTTGCTTTAGTAAAACACAACTTAATACGCTTTTGAAGAGTGAATCTGTCTTTGATTCACTTTCAACAATGGACACAGATCTGTCAGATCTCAGTCTTATTCCTTCTTCAAACAGATTTAATTCTACACTCTTATCTGGAAAAACAGCCTTTAGATTCAAAGACAAACATTCACATAATACCATTCATGCTTTAAGTCAGTCACAACAAAAGTTTCCTCAGAAAGAAGCTTCTGTCAAATACAATGGTCAAAAACACCACTTCACTACTTCCCAAACATCTTCATACCTCTACAGGACTGTTATCTGGACCAACTGCTCTTCTGCCCCCCATCCTCTTCCATATTTCCCTAAGCTCATTATTACAGTTGTCCTTTACTTTTTGATTCACTATTTCTGCTCCATCTCTTCTCCATCTCATTTTTCTCATTCTTCTGCTTCTCAAAATTCTCCTTCCATCTCTCACCACTGTCTGTTTAGTCATCAACACATTCCCTTTTCAAGCTTTTGTCAACCAGACCTCCTCTACACCAATTCCAGTTCGATCTCTCTGTTCTGCTAATCTGTACAGAGCTTTTCCTTACTATCAAGCCTCTCAAGTTGCTATAAATCTACCCTAATAGTAGTCCTGTTTGACTTCCTTTATCTCTCTAATTATTCCACCTTCTACCTCCAACTTATCTCATCTTCTCTCCTCTGGCCTGAAGTTACACCACACACATTCCTACCAGTTTGTCTGTGATGGTGATGGTGTTTCAAAGGTGATGTATTACAGTGTAATGTTCCCTAATAAACTTATGAGGCCTGCAGAACAGCAAACATGTCACATTAATTGTTCATTGATCTTTATAACGCTTTTAAATACAGTTTCACTTGTGTTTTAATGTTGTCTTAAATGTTCTGTCCTGAACATTTTCAGCCAGACTGAAAATCTCAATAAGTGACCGTGGGTGTAAGAACAACTATAGTCAGCGTTATGTTCTGGGAGGTCAGGCTTCATGCACTTTTTCAAACAATAAACCCTCAGAACTCTACTTTCACTGTACCAGAAGACAAGATGTGGTCTTGTCTATTGCATTATAAAGTCAACGAAAAAAGGTCGATATGTTGCTAAAATATTGCAAACTCACTATTGTGTGTGAATTAGTTGACAATCTGTGCATAGCTTTGATATTTTCTCCTTTCATCACTTCAGCCTGTCACACTGGAAACCTCAGAAAAAAAAACACAAGAGAAGCTTTTTGCAGAAGGAAAAATGGGCCTTACCTACATGTTTCAACTTTAAATGTGACCAAAAAATAATTAAAGATATAGCCATAATGATCATGTTTGTCGTGAATTGAGTTTTCCTGTGTTGTTATTTTAGGTTTCTGTGTCTAGTGAGTCTCTGTGTTGTCCTGTCGTTTTGGTTCAGTCGTTTCCAGTTGCTACCAGCTCTGAGCTTTGTTTAGTCAGTTCATCTGTGCTGTCTGGATTTTTGGATTACTTCATCATTAAACAATCATCATTTACTACAACCTGGGTGTAGTGACTTGCAGTAGCAAGTCATGACTTGCTACCGCACAAGTCATGACAGAAGGACCCAACCAAGCGTAACTAAGGTGAGGAATGCGAAAAGGAACATCAACATGGACCCAGCAAGTTGGGATGAATTAATTTCAACAATAAAAAACTATGTGGAGATTGTGGTGGAACCGTACTTCGCCCTCAGGCGCATTGGGGTCGCCATCCGACTCCTCTTGGTGCAGGAGGGCTGGTCTGCCCATCTCTCGTACCTGGGGTTGGTGGAGCTGCAACTGGAGGCAGACAGCTTTAGTTTTCTTCCGCTCCACCACCCTAGCTCCAGCCACAGCTCTGGTCTTGTCTCCTGCGCCTGCCACACCTCCAGTTGCAGCCGCTGCAGACTCTGCGCCCCTCGCTCCCGGTGCTACAGACACTTTGGCTCTCACCGCCGGAGCTGTGGATACTACTCCTCTCGCCGGTGTGGTCTCAGCTCTCTCCGCCGAAGCGAACGCAGTGCCTCTTGCCGCCTCAGTGACTTGGCACCTTTTGCTGCCGCTGTGGATTCTTTGCCCCACGCTGCCAGCCTGCATCCAGCCACCGCTGTCTTCTCTTCTCCAGCCACAGTCCCCATGGTCATGGGGTTCCAGGCAGCCAGGTTTTCACCTGGCCGACAGGCAGCAGGGCTGATGGCGTGACCTGCCCCTGTTAGTGGGTTATCTGCTCCTCCCTGTGGTCCTCCTGAGCTCCTGAACAAATCAGAATGTATAAAATGCATCTCTGCCAAATTGAGCAGTAAATGATGCAGAAAGAAAGAAAAAATATATATAAAAATTGTCTAATAATCAAAGTTTGCATACTGTTCTCCAGGATCTCCAGGATTAGAGGACTGATGTCTCAGCAGGATCTAGAGAAACTCATCCATGTGTTTATCTTTAGCCGCATTGATTAC
>NW_015116839.1:0-3162 GCF_001443285.1 Poecilia latipinna | reverse complement strand
CTCAAACACACCTGGATCAAATGAACTCCTCGTTTCCAGCCTATTGCAGAGAGGAATGAATGCTGTTGAGGGAATTCAGACATTTTGGAGCAGAGGTAAATCTAAAAGTTGCAGGATGGTAGCCCTGGAGGACTGGAATTGGTGACCCCTGGTCTAAACTATGTTTCAGAGAGCAAACACAATAAAAACATGCTTTATCTGTGGCACTGTTCATTAAAATGGGACATTCTGATGTATTAAAATTAAATACAATAGGTTCACTTAATGATATTAGCGATTAGGTAATGCATTCAGCAAGTACTTTTGCTTTTAATATTTAAGTATTTTTAAAAGCCAGTACTTTTTTACTTTTACTTAAGTAAAATGTTAATGTGGTACTTTTACTTTTACTTGAGTACAAAAATGTATTTGCCTGTGTATTTGTACTTTTACTTAAGTACATTTTTTGAGTACTTTCTCCACCACTGCTGTCGGATCACATTTGATCAAATCTACTCTTCTTCCCCGCCCTTAAGCTGTAATGACGTAGATAAGTTGGTAGATGATTTTCAGTGCAAACTTTCAGATGCCATTGATTACATTGTCCCCATTAAAGTGAAAGTTGTGACTGGTAGGAAGAAATCTCCATGGAGAAATGCACAAACAGTTCAATCTGCTAGACAACTCTGCCGTAGGGCGGAAAGAAAATGGCGTAAAGCTGAACTTCACATTTATTATGACATCTATAAAGAAATCTCAACACTAAAACATGCAAAAGAGGCTTTCTTTGCAGATATCATAAACAAAAACATTAAAAATGCTTGAGCTCTATTTGCTACTGTTGACAGGCTCACAAACCCTCCTACGATGTTGCCACCTGAACTTCAATCTAATGCAGCCTGCAACAAGTTTTCCAGTTTCTTCTTAGAGAAAATTCAAAAAATCAGAGGATTAATCTGCACATCCACTCCAAAGCCAGTACCAATGCTGTGCCTAAACAAAACAAATGCAGGAACAATGACCCAATTTCAACTACTTCATTATAAAACCCTTCAAGAAATTATAAGTCAATTAAGCTCCAGTTCCTGCTGTCTGGATGTCCTACCCACACATTTCTTTAAGAAAGTCCTGCCTGTCGTTGCTAATGATCTGATCCAAATAGTAACTCATCGCTCTCTTCAGGTGTTTTCCTCCAGGCTTTGAAAACAGCAGTTATCAAACCACTGATAAAAAAGAACAATCTGGACAAATCACTACTGCAGAATTACAGGCCGACCTCTGACCTCCCATTCATCAGTAAAGTTATTGAAAAAGCAGTTTAAACAATTAAATAACTTCCTAACAATAATGAATCGCTTTGACTCCTTCCAGTCTGGTTTTCATGCTCAGCACAGCACGGAGACGGCCTAGTCAAAGTGTTCAATGACATCCATATAAATAGACAGTGAGAGAACCACAGTGCTGGTTCTGTTGGACCTCAGTGCAGCTTTTGACACCGTTGACCTCAACATCTTACTGAATCGACTGGAGAGTTGGGTCGGACTCTCCGGTCCAGTGCTCAATTGGTTGGAATCTTACATAAAGAACAGGGATTTCTTTGTTTCAATCAGAAACTTCTCATCAGAGAGGTCACAGGTCACATGTGGGGTACCCCAAGGTTCAATCCTAGGACCCCTCTTATTCAATATTTATATGCTCCCACTGGCTCAGGTTATAACAGGAAATAAGATCAGCTACCCTATCTACGTGGATGATACACAGCTCTACATCACGATGTCACCAGGTGACTCTGAACCATCCAATCACTGAATAGCTGCTTAGAACAGATAAATGTGTGGATGTGCCAAAACTTTCCAGCTGAACAGAAACAAAACTGAAGTTATTATCTTTGGACCTAAAGAGGCGCGCACTAGAATCAGTGTACAGCTTCAGTTATTACAACTGAAAACCAGCGATCAGCCCGAAACCTGGGAGTAGTGATGACCTCTGACCTGAACCTTCAGAGCCACATTAAGACAGTCGCAAAGTCGGCCTTCTATCACCCGAAGAACATCTCCAGGATTAGAGGACTGATGTCTCACCGCGATCTAGAGAAACTCATCCATGCATTTATCTTCAGCCGCATTGATTACTGCAACAGCGTCTTCACAGGTCTGACTAATAAATCAATCAAACAGCTGCAGCTGATCCAGAATGCCGTTGCTCGCGTTCTCACTAAAACCAGGAAGATAGAGCACATAACACCAGTTTTAAAGTCCCTACACTGGTTCCCTGTAGCTCAAAGAATAGACTTTAAAATACTGTTGTTAGTTTATAAATCACTGAACGGTTTAGCACCACAATACATTAAAGATCTGTTATTGCTGTACCAACCGTCTAGACCCCTCAGATCTTCTGGTTCTGCTCTGCATCCCCAGAACCAGAACCAAAAGAGGAGAAGCAGCTTTCAGCTTCTATGCACCACAAATTTGGAACAAACTTCCAGAAAACTGTGAAACAGCTGAATCACTGAGTGCCTTTAAATCTCGACTTAAAACCCACCTGTTTAGAGTTGCTTATGGCTAAATAAGGGTTAGAGTCCCAGTTAATGGCGTTTTAACTAAAGTTCTAAAGGGTTAGAAAAAGGGAGTGGGTATTTTTTGGGTTTTTTAAATTCAATGCTACATGACTCTGTGTTTTGTTTTGTGATGTAAAGCACTTTGAAATGCCTCGCTGCTGAAATGTGCTATACAAATAAAATTTGATTGAATGTTATTGGTGCATCCATGTCCTTGAGCTTAGTTCCCCTTTAGCTCTCTTGAACATAAGAACTTCTTTTCAGATCCAATAAAGCCTGGCAATTTTTTTGAAAAATAGAAACACTCTCCAAATTTATTTCCTGTCCCAGTTTCTGATTTACCCTTCTAATTTTATTAGTAATTTTATTTGATTTACCCTTCTAATAAAATTAGAAGGGTAAATCAGAAACTGTCCAATCTGCTTGTGCCCCACATCTCCACACTCAAAACACTTCATCACACCTAAGCTTGCATATACTATATCCTTCCTCGTGTTTAACATGGAAAGATATATCTAACATCTGGGTTGGTGAATCCAGATACATAACCATTTGTCTACGCCAGAGGTTCCCAAACTGTGGGGCACGTCCCCTGGGGGGGTGCCGTGTCATTGCAGGGGGGGCGC
>NW_015116838.1:31134-32966 GCF_001443285.1 Poecilia latipinna | reverse complement strand
CATATGTGTAGATGTGTCGTTGCTATGTGTCGTTGGTCTATGTCGTTGGCCTATGTTGCATGTAGATGATGCATATGTAGATGTTGCATATGCGTTCGCTGCATATGTGTTCGCTGCATATGTAGATGTTGCATATGCGTTCGCTGCATATGTGTTCGCTGCACATGTCTATGTTGCATATGCATTCGCTGCATATGTGATGAACGTCGTTGGTCCATGCTGTTGGTTCATGTCGTTGGTTCATGTCGTTGGTCCGTGTTGCTATTGCCTGTTTTCTGTGCCATTAAAAAGTCCTGAAGTAGGTCATGTATGATCAAATTTTTTATTAGATATTACAAAAATGTTGGTCTTTCAATATCAGTGGTTTCAATAAAATTGTTTTCAAAATGTTAAGTTTTCTACCTCGTATTTTCTTTAGGCATTAGTCAGGGCAGCTAACTGGTCGAGGTCGAGGGGTCCTGGCCCAGTGAAGGGGGCGCTAAATTTCTTTTTAAATCTGTGATATATCTTCATTTTAAGAAGAATTTTCACTGTTGGCATGTATTTGAACTTCTCTCTTTCATTTACTTCAGCGCACATCACAGTTTTAAATAAATTATTTAGTTTTCGGCGTACTTCTAAATCTGCTCCTTAGTCGCATCTTTTTGGGCCTTCTACTGCCTCTAGTGGCGTGGGGGTGGTAACACAACTCAGATAATTACATTACTAAATCAAAATGCCACAAAGTATTTATTATTAATTCTGGCATTAGGACAATAATAATAAGCCTGTGCACATAAACTGGATTCCAAAAACGTTGGGACACTAACATTTTAAATAAAAACTGAATGCAATGATGTGGAGATGGCAAATGTCAATATTTTATTCATAATAGAACATAGATGGCAGATCAAAGTTTAATCTGAGTAAATGTAACATTTTAAAGGAAAAATATGCTGATTCAAAATTTCACAGTGTCTACAAATCCCAAAAAAGTTGGGACAAGTAGCAATTAGTGGCTGGAAAAAGGAAATTGAACATATAACAAACAGCTGGAGACCAATTAACACTAATTAGGTCAATTGACAACATGATTGGGTATAAAAAGCTTCTTAGAGTGTCTGTCTCTGAAGCCAAGATGGTGAGAGGATCACCAATTCCACCATTGTTACACAGAAAGATAGTGCAGCAATACCAGAATGGTGTTACCCAGCATGAAATGGCAAAGACTTTTAAGTTTTCATCATCAAGCGTGCATAACATCATCAAAAGATTCAGAGAATCTGAAACAATCGCTGTGCGTAAGGGTCAAGGCCGTAAAACTACTGGATGCTCGTGATCTCCGGGCCCTTAAACGCCACTGCACCTCAAACAGGAATGTCAAGGAAATGACAGCCTGGGCTCAGGAATACTTCCAGAAAGCATCGTCAGTGAACACCATCCACCGTGCCATCCGCCGCTGCCAGCTGAAACTCTACAGAGCAAAGAGGAAGCCATTTCTAAGCTCCACAAGCTCAGCCGTTTGCACTGGGCCAGGAGTCATTTAACATGGAGGGAGGCAAAATTATATTATGTCTATGGAACCAACGACAAGGACCAACGACATGGACCAACAGCATAGACCAACGACGTTCATCACATATGCAGCGAACGCATATGTAACATAGACATATGCAACGTAGACATGTGCAGCGAACACATATGCAGCGAACGCATATGCAACATAGACATATGCAACATCTAAATATGCATCATCTACATGCAACATAGACCAACGACATAGACCAACGACACATAGCAACGACACATCTACACATATGACATCTACTTATTTTTGACACAAATGGAACCCC
>NW_015116838.1:14753-28019 GCF_001443285.1 Poecilia latipinna | reverse complement strand
ACATAGACCAACGACATAGACCAACGACACATAGCAACGACACATCTACATATGACTTCTACTTATTTTTGATACAAATGGAACGCCATCAAATTTACAAGTGAGTGTTATAACAGTAATCTTTATTTTATTTTCACAGTAGCTTTCATGTCAGATAATCTAAATCAATGTTAGAGAATATATTCAGTCCTCGCATAGAATATATTTAACTGAGCCCCAAGCGCCACTTTTTGAGGTTTTATTTATTTAATTTAATTTATTTTTACATATTTTTTAACTGTGTCAGGAGACCTGCTTGTGCCCCTCAGCAATAATATTAAGCTAAAAATAACAATTTAACTTAAAAAATTAGTCTGGCTTAGCTTTCAATTTATAACAGTATGGGTGCATTAATAACAATAGAGAACAATAAAGAGAACAATAAACCCAAATTAATATAAAAATATCCTTAGATGCAGATGGACTGTAGAGGGCACTGCACTTAATGACAGAGCGCATTTAGAGAGAGAACAATCAACCAGAATGCAATATTAAGACATGTAATTAACTACATATTTGTATAAACATTTTATTAAGCTAGACATATGTCTGACAGTCTGCAGACTGTCTTAAAAGATTAGAAGAAACTCTATGTTAAGTTTTATGTTTTATTATTAAATGTGTAGGTTTGTAAATGACCAGCTGATTAAGTATTATTTGTTCTCCTTATAGAGACAAAACCTGAAACCTTGATTATAAGAGAATTATCTCAAAGAAAACAGGCTGAGATTTCCAGAGGATCTCACTACGGCTGACAAGGCGCTGCGGAGAAAGATGTCGCGATTAACTGAGATAGCCAGGAAGGAAGGGAAAAAGCACACTTTACTGGAGACAGTGGAATAACTTAACGGCAGCTGCAGATACCCACACCTGCTTTCCTCTTCCTCCACTATGGAGTGAAAATAGTCTCTGTGCGTGTGTAAAAGTATCTGTGCGTGTGTAAAAATATCTGTATGTAGTACTGGATTTGTAACTCTGTGTTGTAACTCTGGATAGTTGTATCTGTGAAACATGATTTGTAAACCGTAAAAAGAAAATAAACCTTATCATATGCCTTCAAATGTTGAAAAAGTACGCACGAGTCGCCAGATACACTCACACAAAACTGCATTTACCACAGACCCGGTTACGAGTGCACGAGTATTTTTGAGACTCATTTCACGCTTCCGGAGCTCCCAGATTTGTGTGTAGATGGTGCGTTTACATGCTAGTAGAAAGCTGGGTCATCTGAATTTTGCTCTGAACGTTTCTCACTGAGCTTGTGCCGAAGTGGCAAATACGTTAGTTTGGTGGAAAACGGAATATTTCAGCACTTCCTTATAATATTCCAAAATTGTTTGTAGACATATTGTGCATTTTTGAGTGGTACATGAGACTACGTGGTCTGAAAAACGACCACTGGTTGGGGGAATGGTTCGCTGGCCGGAAAAATAGGCAGGCAAACCAAGCAAGACGGAGCGTCCCTTTCAGATCTCATCAACACACTGATCCTCTAACAGGGATCCTCAGACCGAGGCATCGATGTCTGGTGTCCTGTAAAAGTATCTGTGCGTGTGTAAAAATATCTGTGTGTGTTTGTGTGTGTAAAAATACAACAACAACTAAATCCTCTCACCTCATTTTGTCTGTTTTAAATATTTCACACCTGTCCTTAATGTACATCAATCGTATTTATGTCTGATGTGATATACCACGCTGACGTCAGCAAGGAAGCGAAAAAGTTTCGCAGGCTTTGATTGGAAGTTGGAAGATGACATAACCGGAAGTTTTGTTCAGCCTGTCCAGAGCGGGAACACGGAGCTGTTTTAGCACAGAAACTGCTGCTGCGTCAGGTCGTTGTTTTAAAGCCAACACCGTATTACATCTTCTGTCCGGTCTGAAATTCTGCTGGTAAGATTAAAGGTTATTTCTGGTCTGGTTGCTAGGTTACTCGTTTGGGTACTGATACGACTGAAACAGTGAACAACAGCTACCAGTGCTCTAGTTAGCAGGCTAAAAGTTTGTTAGTATGCTAGGGATCTGCAGGTCGGTTTATCTCACAATGTCATGTCTTCTTTTACCTGAGTCAGAAGGAATCATGCAGGCCTTCCTGAAAGGAGCAACTATCCAGACCAGTAGACCCCAGAAGGATAAGGTGACAGCGGGACCCAGTGGTGAGAAGAAGGCGAAGGCTGTTCCCTGGGTCGAGAAATAGTAAGTCTTAACTTCAAGGTTTATATTTCACTCTGGGGCTGAATACTAAACAAAATTACTTTACTTTTAGTTAGGGTTAGGGGTCCTGTTATTGCTTCAAAACAATAACGTGTGGTGACACATGTCTAACTGTAGTGTTCATGTGTCACCACGAGAATTTTACATATTCTGTACAGGAGACAGAACGTTTTATTTTCTGACTGACATTAAATCAGAATATATATTTCCTGTTTCGGCCAGTCAGACTAAAATAAACAAGTTCTATTTACTAAATGCCAGCCTATGTTTCTGCTACCTGCTGTTTCAGCAGGAAGGGGTAACGAGTTCAGTAATCTATCAGGAGGACATTTTGAGATTTACCGAATATGAGGAAATGGCTGAAAACCTCTGCATTTAAGAACCTCCACATTCTTCTTCCAAAAAAAAATATTCTGGGATTTAGCACATAAAAAGGATTTATTAATTCTAACTGACTTGTTACAGAAAACATTTAGCCTAGCCTCTGAGCATGAGGAGTGGAGGGGAAATGGGATGTGTTGATTTGTGAAGGGCCCGCCCAACCCTTCATCGGGCCTTAAGCGAAATTTGGTTTTGGGGCCCTCTAGTTCTGCTAACAGTATGGACTGGCTGCAATTAGCAATCCGATCATTAGATCATTCACACACCTGGTATAAACTTATTCCATCTCTGGCAGTGCTGTTTACATTATATACATGTATAATAGAATACATTTATTGGCCAACTGATTTATCAACCAGTCGATTTCTGGGCGCCGATTTCCTTAATTTTGGAGGGTCGTGATTGGCCGACACATGTGAAGCCCATCTTATCTCCTAATCTTATTTTCATCAGCAAAGGTTTAAAGATCAGCCTCTGTCCTCTTCTGCTCTGCAGTGAGAGATTTGACTGACAGACCGGACCACCAGGTCCGGTCTGCACATTTACAGTTAACAATATTCACCCCATTGTTGCCAATTCACCAACTTTTTTGCTATATTTAGCAACATTTCAGACAAAAAAAATTCCTATCAACCAAAATCAAAATCGGCGGGGCAGGCTTTTTAAAGATCGGTAACCAGGGGTCAGCCAGAAAACTGCAATCGGTGCAGCCATACACACACATTCATGACATTCTATGATTAAATAAATTTCTCTTTAGTGTTACTCCAATAGCTAAAAATGTAATTTATACCTGGTGAGTCTTTCTCCCCTGAGAATGTGGATTGGTACTGAACTGATTATGAGCCTTCAAATGATTTTAACAGAAGTTTCACATAACTTAGAAAAATAATGTTTGTTTTAGCCACAAAATGATTATATTCAGCAGCAAACAACATATCTCCAACTACAGCGTAGAGTAGCTAATCGTTGTAGCAGCTATGTAGCCTGATGTAAAAACATTTTGGTAGACAATGTCAAACATTGAGAAGTTTTAATTATTATTATTATTAAACGTTATCAAACACAGCGTTTTGAAGCCAAAAATACCTCAGAAATATACACCGCCAACCATGAGAATCAACTCATTTAAAGTTTAAACTCAGTTTCACACAAACACAAAGACGCTAGCATAAATGTTTGGCTGTTGAACTGGACCGTTCACGCTAATTTTCTATTAGCAGCTTTACAAATCTTTTACATTACATTACATTACATTACCAAGGCACATTAAAACAAACCTTTATCTTGGCTTTTTTCTATTCTTCCTCTTTCTTTTCTCCCTCCCTGAAGAATACGTCCTTTTTTGAGACATTGTTTTGCTTACTTTCTGACCGGAACTTTGGACGTTTGGATGCTCTGCATATTGCACGGCAGCTCAAATTATCGGCGAAGCGTGTGGTACCTACCCCGGCCACCAGAGTGCCCCAAGAGCAATTTTTGTTTTTCTTTTTATCTATAAAATAATGATTTCTACATACATTATCAAATATATATTATTGTAAAAACAAATCACTTTATGGGGAAATTGTGTGTTTTTGATATTATAATGATACAAAAATTATTATTAAAAAAAAAATCGGCTCCACTGAGGGGGCCTCTTAGTGGCCTTGGGGCCCTAAGCGGCTGCTTAGTTTGCTTATGCATTGGACCGGCCCTGGCTTTGTGTTTTCTAGCAATCTGGATTCATCTGTATAGCACTAAATATTATCACTTTTATATTTTGTGTAGTTCAGTTTCTTTCTCTGTCTTTTAATTCCCCATTCAAAAAGATTGCAACCTTGTTAGTCAAAAGGTTACAATATTTGACCAAACAAGTTGTGCAAAAAGTGGACAAATAAAAACTATTGGAGCCCAAGCTTGTATCTGAACTAAAATAAAGGAGTTCCCTGCATCAGCTGTCATTAGTTCAGATTTTATAAGGAAATTTTAAATGGCTGTCTTGAAAACTACAGACACTAAACATAGCTATTGAGTAAATTAGCTTCACCTTCTGAGATGTGGTTTACTGCTAAATGAAAGTCTTTAAATTCCACATATCTGTTACAAGCTCTGGAAAACAAAACTGAGCACATTTGGCCGCCGTGGATTAAATTTGGTCCTTTTTAGATTTAACATAAGGTAGCTGGACCGGAGAGCAGTCCTAGTTCCACTGAGTGAATTGCAAAATAAATTAAATGAGTGTTACTAATTGGGTGAATACATATCAGTAGGTTTGTTTTTGTGTATTTTTCTAACTCCAGCAGACCCAAATGTGTTGATGAGGTGGCCTTCCAGGATGAGGTGGTCACAGTGCTGAAGAAGTCACTGGAAGGAGCAGATGTAAGTATCAGTCTAGCCCAGTGGTGCCCAAAGTCGGTCCTCAAGGGCTGGCATCCTGCATGTTTTAGTTCTCTCCCTGGTTTAACACACCTGGATCAAATGATGGCTCATTAGAAAACCTAAGAAGAACATTGACATGCTGAAAAGGTTGTTGTTGCCAGTAAGGAGAGAACTAAATTATGCAGAATGCTGGCCCTCCAGGACTGACTTTGGGCACCCTAGGCCTAGTCTCTTACTAATTTCAGATTTGCCAATAAAAAGCAAAAACAAGCTTTCCTTTTTTAAATTAACCTTGGCTAATTAATAGCTTTATCATCTGTGCATTTAGACACAGGCCAACATGATGAGTTGGCCCGTCACGATAAACAATAAATCAATTAATGTCATGATAAATTAAAATGACCTCAGTAATAAATGAGGGCGATAATATTATTGCTTGTTTGTTTTTGTCATCTCTTTCTTTCTACCAAAGAAACAAAATGACATAAAGCTTCACTCCGGTGCCTCACGTTACTCCTCCCCTCTCCTTTCCTCGGTAACAGCTAAACACACAGGGAGCTAAAAGCATTAGTTTTCCCTCTGCTTGGGCTGAACCCAATACAAGGGACACAGTAGTAACAAAAGCAACAAAAGTTTAACAATTTTCAACTTTCTTGTGTAGCGTTGCTAGCCTGCATGTGCACGTATGCATGTACGAGCTAGAAATTTCACATGCACAACTTAAACTGTTCACTCTTCTGGATGAGGGCAAGAGACTGTCACCTCATCGCTCAAACTTCATAGAAATGAATGGAGAGGGAGCAGTGCTGTGTCTGGTCACTGTGTGACCATTACCTCAGTTACCTGCTAGGCTCCTGGTCTAATACCACAGAGCGTAGCATAAAGCCCAGTGAGGAGGAGTGAGCCAGGGAAACGCTATTTTAAAAAGTGAACGTGACAGCTGCTGTCTGGCAGCACTTAGGATTTAAACTGAATGACCGTGGTGAATAAGTGAACCTGTGGGGGTGTAATGTTGTAAAACAGTTGCGACTAAACAGTAACCAACATATCTGCACCTAAAATGCACCGATGCATGTTTAGTTGCTTGGGGATGGTCCTATTGACACTCATGGGGTTGCAGTGGCATTTCTGATATGGGTGACAGAGGCAACCACCCAGGGCAGCATGTTGTTGGGAGTGGCACTCCCCACCCCCTGCCATCAACTGGACAGTCCGAATGTGAACAGTGCCTAATGCAAACCCAGGGACCCTCCTTCCAATTTTTTATATTTAAAAAGTCTTCCAGTTCCAGTGCTAAATGTTCTTTCAAAATTCGTTTTTTGTTCTCTAAGAGGGTGCAATTGCATTGTTATGCAATTTTTATAATATTAGTGGTTTCAAAATAGCAATATTAGACTGAAACTGAGAGTTTATCGCAATAATTTCTGGGACAATTGCCCAGCAAAATTTGTTATTGTGACCAGCGTATTTATTTATTTAAAAAAGAAATAAAACCCACACATTTAAACATATTTTAATGACTTTGAACTCCCATGGAGAACCTAAGGTTCCTGGGACCTCCTCCAGTCTGGACATCCTTGTCTTGTGGGAACCAGTCCTTACTCTCAGTTTCTGTCCCAGCTACAATTTGGGACAGAATTACCTGGGCATGATAAATTTATTATGTTGAATTAAAAACTTATAATTTGCATAATCCAAATCCATGAATGTTGACTGAAAACCACACAGTGGTGAAGGAGCACATGTCTGAGGATTAGCTTTTATCTTGAAGTCATGTGATTTCTGCTTCATTTCAGCTTCCAAACCTTCTCTTCTACGGTCCTCCTGGAACAGGAAAGACTTCCACCATCTTAGCTGCTGCCAGAGAACTTTATGGGTGACTGATTTGTTTTTTTTTTTAACTCCCTCCAGTACTGGAATGTTATTTGTTGCGTTGTTTTTATTTTCAACTCCTTCCTGTTGTGTCCCTCATTAGGCCGGAGCTGTATCGACAGAGGGTGCTGGAGCTGAATGCTTCGGATGAACGAGGAATTCAGGTCATCAGGGAGAAAGTGAAGAACTTTGCTCAGCTCACTGTGGCTGGGACGCATCCAAAGTGAGTCTGAACTCCTGCAGAATTTCATCCCTGTGCTTGTTTCTTTGTATCAGGCACTTACTTGAATTTGAAGAGTCTGTTACTTTGTCTGTGTGTTTATCACGAATGGTATGAAGGTTTTCCATTAAAAAAAAGGCTCAAACCCATGACATTTCCAAGAGCTATGATCTTCTGTTTGCAGCGGAAAGCCATGTCCTCCTTTTAAAATCATCATCCTGGACGAGGCAGACTCTATGACAGCTCCAGCACAAGCTGCGCTCAGGCGGACAATGGAGAAGGAGTCCCGCTCCACCCGCTTTTGCCTCATCTGTAACTACATCAGCAGGTGTGCTGAAGGTCCGTAGGTCAGCCCTCTGCAGCACTGTGACCTGGCCCACCTGACTCGTGTGTTCCTCTCTTTATTCCTCAGGATTATTGAGCCTCTTACCTCCAGATGTTCCAAGTTTCGTTTCAAACCTCTGGCTAGTCAGATCCAAGAAGAACGTTTACTGGAAATCTGTGATAAGGAGAAGCTCAAGTACACCAAAGCGGTAGGAGATGGAAGCTGCATTTGTTGATTTGAGAGCAATCAGACCAGCAGATAGAGGTGTCAGAATTTTATTTACAAACTCAACCATTTCCTGAGCTGGTATTTACTTGCTTAAGCACACTTCCCCTTCCAAAAGCTTTTCATGTTAAGCATAATACCTTATGTATTTGGATGTATAAATTGATTCATGATGTGGTGTGTGATAATTAGCTCCCATACTATAGTTAGATAAACATCCTTCATACAATGATGTCTGAGCTAGGGCTAGAAGATTTGGAAAAAATTTCTATCACCATAACATTTTTCATTTCCATTGTTCTCTATCACGATATGAAACAAATCACTATTTTTATGTTTAATGTTCCCTGGATCTATTAATTTTAAATTTAGTGAATTTTAATTTTAAAGATTTAATTTTAAAACTTGAACATGTCATCACTCTTTTGGATAAATAAGAGACACGCTTTAAAATAAAAACTTCAGGCATTACAGGAGAACTGAGCAAAACATTTTATATTTTTTTGTGGACATCAACTAAATAAAATGGGCATTGAAATATTAATTCTCAAAATCTGTCTTTTGTATAATCCATTTTTTAATTACTTTTTTTAGCGTAAGATATCGACAGAGAAAAAATTGTTTTATTGCCCGGTTATAGTTCAGAGTTCTCTAATATGAACTCAAACTGCTTGCTGTCTCTAGACCTTAAAAACAATTTTTCATGTATTTCCATTTGTTTCAGCAGGCTCAGCAGGTTGGCTGTGTTGTATTATTTTGGTCATGTGATAGAAATGTAGAACATGCTTATGGGTTGGGGTGTTTAAGTAAAGCAGGAAAGAATGTAGATATTGTGTCCACATTTACATGGTGGTGAAAGTGCACGGAAATGTATATGGTATTGGTTATCGGTGACAACGATATCGGATATCGGCCCAAGTTTCCATATTGGTCCGTCAATAAAAATGACCTATATTCAGATTTATCTGGGGAGTTTTTTATCACCACTATATACATCCAAGGTCACCTTGTTAGCTGTTCTGGTAGCCATCAGTACAGACCCAGACATCTTGACATCTCAGTGATGGAGCAGTAGATGAAAATGGCCTTTTAATAAATTGTGTAGATGACCAGAGCTCAGCAGCACTGCTGTTATCTTCAGTTTAGTTCCAGAGTGCTAACCCAGAACATGCAGATTTCTGCTTCAAGCTTTTATTAGCTTATTTCATCGACTCAAATTTCTTAATTGCTTATTTTGTTGCTGCTTGTAAGCTTTAATCAAACAGGTCTCTCTCATAAATAAAGATCAAAAAATGAGAAATAAAAAAACTCAGCTAATGCTGTCTGGCGTGTGGATAGGCCTGTCATGATAACAAATTTTGCTGAGCGATTGTCTAAAAAAATTATTGCGATAAACGATAATATTGTTTCAAGCCCTTTTGACACTGATTTAATGGAAATGACTATTAATGCACGCAATTTCCTGTCATAGATAGATACACTTTATTTTCAAAAGAACTGACAAACAAAACAACCAAAAGTAAGTATTTTCCTTACAACAATCTTGGAACGTTGGACATTCTAAGATTGTCGCTGGTGATTTCGTAACCGATCGTCCTGCAGTGTGTGGCCACGACAATCTAAAAAAGTCACACTTTAAGTATACCAATCCTAAGTATACTTGAAATATACTCAAGTATGTTAAAATTTAACATACTTATTACACAATATTTCGCTTTGATCTAAATAAGGGGTTTTCCCCGACTGGGAGCTGAACTCAGCCTGTTGAATGTGACAGGTAGCCAATCAGAAGGCACAGATTCTCCTCCGTGCTTTCTGAGGGGAAATTACCAAGGGGAATCCCACACAGTGCAACCTGAAGACCAGCAGACATTGGAGATGATATGTGGAAACAACATTAATATTTATTCAACATTTTGTGCAAAGAATATAGAAATGACAAGGAGAGGAGTTGGAGCCAAATTGCTACTGCAGTTGATAAACCCGGTAACTTTTCAGCTGTTCTTCGTTAACATGACATAAATAGGTTATAATGATTTTCATTGAGTCAGGACTTGCGCTGACTGTAGCCACATGTATCACAGGTAGATTCTAGTAAAGCATTGATTAATGCCTGATACTAAAATTAGTTAACTGGACTTGTAGCCATTATTTTGTGCCCATGTGGCTGGACACCACACTGCACGATCAAACCCGATCGAACCGTTATACCTAGGATTTCTGTCGACTAATGTGTGGTCTCTCAGGTTTTGAAAATGGGACGACAATCAGCCGACAACTCATGTAGTGTGCGATGGACATTACACTAAGGAAATGAGGAAGGGAGGGTCAGTGGAGAGCTCCGGAGCTGAGCCTTTTTTCATTCAGTATCATCAACAGAAAGAAAAAAAAAATGCAGGAAGAGACGATAAAGCTGATAATTAAAATGAGGTCGATATGTTTAATTTATCGTGCGATTAATTGATCTATCGTTTATCGTGACAGGCTTACAAGCCTCAAATGTTGATTTCGTGCTGTTATGCTGCGAGAGTGGACCGGCTCTTCTTATCTGGCTTCTCCTTTGTTTCATAGAGACCTAAACTTCCCAAAGTTTTTCTACTTGCATTCTTCTGTCTTTTGATCGCAGTTGTTGTAAATAAGAGGATGTTGTGCAGTCGCAATAACCGTGCCCTGTAAATATGTGATTGTGTGTTGGGAAACAATTTGGTGATTTGAATGTGTGAAGTGTTATAAAATGAACACCATGAGTAAATTTAATATTGAATGTACATCAAGACCTTCTCTCTCTTTTTTAAAATGGCTTTGCATGGCGTAGAGCATTGCAGCGTTGGTGCAGCTGTCTGAGGGGGATCTGAGGAAAGCCATCACGTTTCTTCAGAGCGCAGCGCGTCTCAACGCTGACAAGGAAATCACTGACCAAGCTATAATTGAGATAGCGGGGGTGAGTCACAGAGGAGAGAAATGATGGACACCTTCATCAGCTGTAAGTTCAACATTGTGTATGATTGAAACATGATGGTATGGTTCCTACACACATCACTTTTATAGGTCATTCCTTCCAAAATGATTGATAAATTGCTCCAAATCTGCTTCAGAGGAACGTTTGAGAAACTAGAGGTCGCAGTGAGGGTAAGTTATTGCTTTGTCTTCACATTTGTGTCCTAAACACTGTGCTTTGTCGACACAGACAAGTGCTTCAGTTATTTGACATAACCTAACCAGAATGTTTTTTTTCTTCAACAGAACATTAGGTTCTATTGTTTGGTTTTGTTCTGCTGCCTTGCTGTAATGCACTTGCTTTGTGTTTCCTCTTCTGTGTCATACTTCTCTATTAGAACATGGTGAATGAAGGATATGCAGCCACACAGATCCTGAGTCAGCTCCATGACTGCATCTTGGAAAAGGACATTACTGACGAGCAAAAGTCAGCCATCTTTGAAAAGATGGCGGTGAGTGTCTTCTATGGACTTATTTAGTTCAGTTTGAAATAAAAATAACTCCTTTAGAATAACTAGTGCTGTTTGTTATACAAATTTGTCACAATAATTAGCATACTGAAATAAAATTAAAAATACACTAATTAAAGCAGGCAAATTTATTTGTATGGCACATTTTAGCAACAAGGCAATTGAAAGTGCTTTATATGATGAGAACATAAAACATCAAGCAAATAAACGTTTTACATAATAAAGGAAGGTAATAAAAAACTGAGAAAGTTCCACTTATTACTAATCAAATGCAAGTTCAGTTGGAGAAAGTTCTGATATACCCACACATGGATTTCTTTTATGCACCCACTTGATGCTTGAAGTGGGTTTGGAGTCACCTGGGGCCTCATGCATTAAAGAGTGCGCAGTTTTCACACTAAAACTTGGCATACAGAAATTTAGAAAAGGGCGGTGTACCAAAAAATTCCGATGTGTAAAGCCATGCACACGCACGTGGCTGTGCACCTTTCCTTTATACATCCCAATTTGCGGGAAAGAGTGCAGCTCCTGGTCCGCCCTGCCCAAGTGAAAAATTAGTATAACTTTAAATCAAAAATAATTTTTAAAAACTTAAAAAAAATTGAGTAGGAACTGTAAATGACAAAAATCCAAATATATTTTGAAAGTATAAGTATTAATATTAAATATGTGTGGTCATACTCACAACATCTAGGTGTAGATATAAACTGTGTGTAAATTGGCCAGTGTAATGTTGAGGCAAGAAAAAGTTTTTCGATTAATCCTTGTCTGAATAAAGTCATAACTGCCCTATGGATTTGGCCATTATTCTTGGACTACAGGTGATCATTGCTTAGAATAGTGATTAGTTACTGTCTGGATATTCACTAATCTGATTAAACTGTTTCATGACTGTACAATGAATTTACAGTCATTGAATGGGGAAGGAGCCGGAGCTAGTGTGTGATGCTGATAGGTTCCAGCTAGAAATAGTCAGTCCTGCCTTGACGCATGGCTATGGTTCTGGAACCAGTCTCCTTGAGAGGGGCTGGACATACTTCCACTCAGGAGTTGCCCATGGTGAGAGGCGCCGGGCAGGAGTGGGCATACTTGTTGCCCCCCATCTCGGCGCCTGTACGTTGGGCTTTACTCCGGTAAACAAGAGGGTAGCCTCCCTTCGCCTACGGGTGGGGGGATGGGTCCTGACTGTTGTTTGTGCTTACGGGCCGAACAGCAGTTCAGATTACCCACCCTTCTTGGAGTCCTTAGAGGGGGTACTGGAGAGTGCCCCTCCTGGGGACTCCTTTATTCTGCTGGGGGACTTCAACGCTCACGTGGGCAATGACAGTGAGACCTGTAGGGGTGTGGTTGGGAGGGGGGTTCTTCGGGAGTATGGGGTACCGGGCCCTTTGATACGGGCTGTCAGGTCCCTATATGACCAGTGTCGGAGTCTGGTCCACATTGCCGGCACTAAGTCGGGCTCGTTTCCCATGAGAGTTGGACTCCACCAAGGTTGCCCTTTGTCACCGGTTCTGTTCATTACTTTTATGGACAGAATTTCTAGGCGCAGCCGGGGTGTTGAGGGGATCCGTTTTGGTGGCCTTAGGATCGCATCTCTGCTTTTTGCGGATGATGTGGTCCTGTTGGCTTCATCAGATCGTGATCTGCAGCTCTCGCTGGAGCGGTTCGCGGCCAAGTGTGAAGCGGCCGGGATGAGGCTCAGTGCCTCCAAATCCGAGGCCATGGTCTTGAGCCGGAAAAGGGTAGAGTGCCTTCTCCGGGTCAGGGGGGTTGTCCTGCCTCAAGTGGAGGAGTTTAAGTATCTGGGGATCTTGTTCACGAATGAGGGAAGAAAGGAGCGGGAGATCGACAGGCGGATTGGGGCAGCGTCTGTCGTGAAGCGGGCGCTGTACCGGTCCGTCGTGGTGAAGAGAGAGCTGAGTCAAGAAGCGAAGCTCTTGATTTACCGGTGGATCTACGTTCCCACCCTCATCTATGGTCATGAGCTTTGGGTCATGACCGAAAGAACGAGGTCCCGGATACAAGCGGCCGAAATGGGTTTCCTCCGCAGGCTGGTTGGGCTCTCCCTTAGAGATAGGGTGAGAAGCTCGGTCATCCGGGAGGGACTCAGAGTAGAGCCACTGCTCCTCCACGTCGAGAGGAGCCAGTTGAGGTGGCTCGGGCAT
>NW_015116838.1:4394-12109 GCF_001443285.1 Poecilia latipinna | reverse complement strand
CATCTCTGCTTTTTGCGGATGATGTGGTCCTTTTGGCTTCATCAGATCGTGATCTGCAGCTCTCGCTGGAGCGGTTCGCAGCCTAGTGTGAAGCGACCGGGATGAGGATCAGTGCCTCCAAATCCGAGGCCATGAGCGGGAATAGGGTAGAGTGCCTTTTCCGGGTCAGGGAGGGTGACCCTCCTGGGGACTCCCTTGTTCTGCTGGGGGAGAACTTAAACTCTGACCAGGCTGGTCAGAGTTTAAATATCTGGGGTTCTTGTTCACGAATGAGGGAAGAAGGGAGCGGGAGATCGACAGGTGAATGGGTGCAGCGTCTGCCGTGAAGCGGGCGCAGTACTGGTCTGTCGTGGTGAAGAGCGAGCTAAGTCAAACAGCGAAGCTCTGGATACCGGTCGATCTATGTTCCCACCCTCATCTATGGTCATGAACTTTGGGTCATGACGGAAAGAACGAGGTCCCGGATACAAGCGGCCGAAATGGGTTTCCTCCGCAGGGTGGCTGGGCTCTCCCTTAGAGATAGGGTGAGAAGCTCGGTCATCCGGGAGGGACTCAGAGTAGAGCTGCTGCTCTCCTCCACGTCGAGAGGAGCCAGTTGAGGTGGCTCGGGCATCTGGTAAGGATGCCTCCTGGACGCCTCCCTGGTGAGGTGTTCCGGGCACGTCCCACCGGGAGGAGGCCCCGAGGAAGACCCAGGACACGCTGGAGGGACTATGTCTCTTGGCTGGCCTGGGAACACCTTGGGATTCCCCCAGAGGAGCTGGAAGAAGTGGCTGGGGAGAGGGAAGTCTGGGCCTCCCTTCTTAAACTGCTGCCCCCGCGATCCGACCCCAGATGAAGCGGAAGAAAATGGATGGACACTGAATTTAATTTCCTCTGGATTTATTCGTCTGTTTGCTCTATTGCAGGTTGTAGGAAAGTGCCTTGCTGATGGTGCAGATGAATACCTGCAGATGCTGAGTTTGTGTTCGGTGATCATGCAGCAGGCTGGTCAGAGCTAAAACTCCGCTGAACAACTTCTCCATACAGAAGGAAAAGTGTCACCTTGTTCCAAGGACCAACAGCTGAAGTTCCCTGGTTCTGAGTCACAGTGTTTCACATGTTGGTCCAGATTTACCAGACTATGGTGGTTAATGTTAACTGTTTCTCTTTTCTTAAGGATGTTCAGTTCAGACAACATATTGTCATATTTTTGGAATTTAATAAATTTTTTTTTTTAATGTTATGTCTGCACTTTCATTACATTTTCCCTTTACTAATTCGCTGCTAAAGTAAAGGAGTATTCCACAGTTTTGAGTAGGGACTGCATTTAATCATCCTTAGTTCAAACTAAGCTTAAGTCTAGAAGCCTAGACTGAAATGAAATAATAACAATAATAATAATAATTTTAAAAACGCACACGAAGAAAATTTTTTTTTTTTTTTTTTGCTGTTTTTTACATTGGGATCACCTCAGATTGAGATACTTGTTAAAAGCACCATATATAGACTAGTAATATATCTACTGAATCATTCATCACTGATCAGATTCTTTCAGGAATAGTTTGAAAAACTTTGTGAAACAGAAACATGGATTCTCAGTTTTGCACAGTGGTAGCACTGTGTTGCTACTAATTGTATTAACAGTATTGCAAGGCTACTGTTGCTACAAGTTGTGTAACCTACAGAACTTGACTGAGGGACCATTTAAAGACCTTTGAAGGTATTTTGAATTAATTAGTTGATTAGTGTGGCACCAAGTGCTTTCAAAATATTCAAATTTTCTGAGATTGAATTTGGGCTTTTCATTAGTTGTCAGTAATAACATTAAACAAAATAAACAATTGAAATATATCAGTCTATGTGTAATGAACAAATATAATATACCAGTTTAACTTTTTAATGGAAATACTGATTTTAATCAATTTTGTCATAATCTAATTTTATGGCCAGCATCTTCAATATGTCCATTCTAATTCTGGGCTGCATTTGATACAGCTGATCATACCATAATTGTTTATAGACTGGAAAAGTTAATGGGACTGTCTGATTTTGTGTAAAACTGGTTCACATCTGAGTGGGCAAAGAGGAACTACATAGTTTATTTTGGTAATTATAAATTTGGGGATTGTCAAGGGTTTATTCTCAGAACACTTATTCAACATGTATTATATGTTCTGGATCCCTATCTCAGATTAAAAAGAACATCTACCATGGAAGATGTGGCTGACACACAACTTTATACTCTGTGTCGTGACACCTACTGGCCATAAGTCTTTTTTCTGACCATCAATTGTTCAGTTTATTTTTTGTGAGGATGATGGAGAAAATACCAGAGAATTTGAGTGTTTTCTCAGTTCATACCTGGGCTCTCAGCAGGCACAGAACATCTGGAAAGTATCTACAGCACCTCACTTTTTCCATATTTTGTTATGTTACATCCTAATTCCGGACTGAAATTTCCCAATCCCATGTCGACCCCACCGAGACCACGGGATGTAGAGTTCCATTTACTGCAATTCACTTTACGACCACTAGAGGCAGACAAAGTCCTTCAGATCGGCTTTTGGACGCTATTGCCACAAACATGACAGGCGTTGGTTTCTGCCCAAGACTGCAGTATCTCCAGTCTTCTTTCTCATAAAGGAAGACTTTTGAAAATGTATGCCTATTTAAAAGTTATATTCAAGTTTAATATTCACAAGCTCAGCAGATGGAAATATTAGACCAAAGATTGTGCTTAAACAAGATATCTCACTTTCACATGAAATGTAGATGTAAAACTATCTCATGGTTAAGCAAATGTAACTGAGTAAATGTAGCTAATTACTAGTTGACAACTGATTCAGAATGGACTAATTGTAAATTATAGGTAATCACTTACCTGAAAAGACACCAGGTGGCCATTTACTTTAACCAGTATGAGCAGGTTGGTCTTGAGGGCAAAGAGCAGAGGAAATTTCACCTGAGCTACAGTCCATGGGGCTGGCTAGGATGGAAAACAGTAGGACCATCTCTGTGGGCTTCTGGCCATATTTGCATCATGGTATGAAAATATCTGGTCTTATATTGGTGTCAGAATCAAACCAAACAAGGTTTCCAATTATGGTTTTAAATGTGTCTTATTTTATATATTTTAATAACTAGTTAGAAATAATCCAGTGGCTTACTAATTCTAATTAACTCATTTCACATTTCTTTTGGTATTATAGGTAGTAAACACAGCTTTTACAAGTGGTCAGGGATAAGGTGGGCAGAAGAACAGAACAATTGTGAATTGTTTCACTTTTCAATTCACTTAATTGAAAAGTGAAACAATTTTCAATTAAACAATTGAAATTGTTTTGAATTAGTTGTGAAACAATTAACAACTAATTCTTAGCTTCAAATGAATCTTCACTAGATCCTTCATTTTTACCTTTGGTTTTTAGCTCAACAGAAATGAATCAATGATTTTGAAATTCTCTACATATGTATTGGAAGAACTGCCCTCGGCTCTGCACCACCCTAACCGTATCTCATGCTGTGTAATTTGTTTAGAAATTCAAAGCATTATATCCTCCAGTGATTCCAAGCTTATCAGTCAGTGTCAGACAGTGTGCACTTTAATAGATTACAGCCAGCGCACAGCAGCACTGTGGTTGCACAACTTATGTAAACACCTCATTATCTTACATACAAGGAAGCAGAATAAACATCAAACATGTCCCATAAATTACTGTGTATTTGTATGCCATACAGTATTATTGGTATGTCTTCAACAATGGGTGTTTGCTCTGTGATTTTGATGCAAATCATACACCACCAAAAGTCAACATGTTAACCATATTCAAAGCTATGAATTTTTACAAAGAACTGGTAGTTCTGATGAAAGCAAAGCAGATCTAGGAGCATCAATAGGAAAGATTTATTCCTTCTGAGGATATTGTCAGAAATCTGCTACAAATGTCTTAAATGCAACCAGGACTGGTTTGCTTGAAGGACAAGAGGAGTTTTACAGTACTTCTACTTACAGACCCTTCTGCCATACTGTATCTCTTAAAGCTTATTAAGAGACACCCAAAAGATTTGTCAAAAGTTGTCCTGCACATTTAATGCAGGCTATGAATTTGTATCAGCTTCCTCTTCTTGTACAGAACATTCACAAGTATTTATTAAGATGGCAGTTATGCCACAATGCATGATCAAGTAAATATTTTCTTAAAGTTGAGATTTGATTAATGATTTAATGAATGGTCATTCATTCATTCATTTTTTTCAATGTTTACAATAATATCATATGTTTGGGAATATGACAGATTTTAACAGATTTTTTAAAATGGAAAATGATGGATCGTTGGGGGCCGGTGGGCAGAATATTTCGAAGACCTCCTCAATCCCACCAACATGCCTTCCATTGAGGAAGCTGAGCCTGGGGACTCTGGGTTGGGTTTTCCAATCTCTGGGGATGAGGTCACTGAGGTGATTAAAAAGCTCCTTAGTGGCAGGGCCCCGGGGGTGGATGAGATCCGCCTGGAGTTTCTTAAGGCTCTGAATGGTGTAGGGTTGTGTTGGCTCACGCGACTCTGCAGTATCGCATGGACATCGGGGGCAGTTCCTCTGGATTGGCAGACTGGGGTGGTGGTCCCCCTGTTCAAACAAGGGGACCGGAGAGTGTGCTCCAAGTACAGGGGGATCACACTCTTAAGCCTCCCTGGTAAGGTCTATTCAGGGGTCCTGGAGAGGAGGGTCCATCAGATAGTTGAACCTCGGATTCAGGAAGAGCAGTATGGTTTTCGTCCTGGTCGTGGAACACTGGACTAGCTCTACACCCTCAGCAGGGTCCTGGAGGGTGCATGGGAGTTCGCCCAACCGGTCTACATGTGTTTTGTGGACTTGAAGAAGGCATTCGACCGTGTGCCTCGGGGAGCCCTGCCTCCTGGAGACTCTGGGTCGGGTTCACCCAGCGTGTCCTGGGTCTTCCCCGGGGCCTTCTAGGCCGCGGGGGCCTAGACCCAGGCACGCTGGAGGGACTATGTTTCTCGGCTGGCCTGGGAACGCCTTGGGATTCCCCTGGAGGAGCTGGAAGAAGTAGCTGGGGATATTGTAGACAACTTCTGTCATTTTGTAAAGGAAATATTAAAATACAGCAAATTACAGCTGTAATCTATTCTGTATGCCCTCAGTGTCATCATACTTATGTTGAGCATCAAATGCTTTAAACATGGTTTGGTTAAAAGATCCAACACTAACACATACTGAATTGTCTTCTCTGTTAAATACTCCCATGAATGAAGCACTTTACAGTCATTTGGTCAAATTTGCATGTTTCAAAACAGGCAGGTTTTTTTATTGACTAACTTCTCAGAGGAGCCCTGAGAAAAGTCTGGTGATGAACAGTGTGGTCATGAAGTGTCTGTCAACTAAGATCATTGTAACTCACCTGCACTGACAAGCCACTGACATGCCCTGCAGCATTCTGCATCTTCAAACGCATACTACTTTTAAAGTAAAGTTCCAAGGAACTTGAATATTGACGGTGTAATTTGCAACACCTCTTCAGTCTTCATTTGCAGGGGATGAGATGTAAAGTTCATACCTAAATCTCAATAATATTTAAAATGAATAAAGACCAAACAGAGGAGAGGGTTCTTTTGGTTTCCTTTGTTTCTCTCAGCCGTATTTTTGTCACATCCCCGACATGACCAAACATATTCTGTTACGGAAGGACTGCAAATCCCAATTTACATTCTGGGTTCTTGACAAATAAAAAGGAGGGCAAAAAATCTAGTTAGATAGAAAGCAACTGACATTTTCTGTTTGATGCCAAGATAAAACACCTTGCTTACACAGGAAGCACGTCCAACACAAAGCATCACATGAAAAATTCAATCAATTTTGGTAAATTCAAGCTGGTGATGTCCTAGTCCGGGTTAGACAACAACTCAACTGGACAAGAACCGGATGGAAATAAAATGTGGGTCACCAATAGAGCCCGAAGGGACAAAGGCAGCTAACGTGTTGCTAGCTGGTAGTTAGTTTGCTTCAAAATGCTAATTATCTTTGTTTAATTGTAAACAATGCAGTACACATATAAACAAACTTACGTTGGTTTCAGAAATAGTTATATCAATTTTATTGTGACTTTTATGATTATTGCTATAACAATCACTAAGCTTCAAGTTATAACTGCATGGAGGCTCTGTTAGTTGTGACTTAATATAGTTTTCTTCATAAACTTAACCTGGTTTTAATTAAGCTCAGTATGACAAAGAGACTTTGATATTGTGAGGCTGTTGTTTTAACTTGTTCATCATTGTTTTTATCTTCAACATATTTTTGCAGTCTAAACATTTGAAGATGAAAGAGGAAGCCAGAGATCAGGAATTAAAAAAACCTAAAGACTTTCCTGTGTCAGAAGAGGCTGTGGCTCCACCGGATCACCAACCAGTTCTGAGGATGAACCTCCACATCGTCTTCATAGTGGAAGGCTTTTTTTAAAAAAGGCTTTTGAAAATAATAGAGATGGGTACCACCTGCCCCCCTCACCACCCTGCAAGGATCAGCGTGTTCAGATCATGGATGGAAAGATTTTAAGGTAGTTTGTCTCCCTTAAGTCCATACTTAAAACAGCTTCATAGTTAATGCTAATATCAACTGATTCTATGATATTGCTGACTATTGTGGAAATTTTCCTTAACAAAGAGTGAGGAAAAACTCAAGGAACCAGAGAAAGAATATATTCTTAATCACTATTTATTCGAAGGCTTTGCAGCGTTTGAAGTCTCTGCTCACTGAACACAGCCAGGAGAAAGAGCCTGGAGCAGAATACAGCTTACAGTTTTATAAGGAGGGTTTCATTCCATTCACATAGTTTCATAATCTACTTGGTTACAGAACAGATAGCAAGCACATGTATCTTCTTTATCTTCTTCAAACACAACATAGAACAAACAATTTAATAACTTTATTGTAATACCAAGGCCCAAGAAGTAGCTTCAGAAGACATTCTCATGAACATGTGCATTACACAAGAATCATTATACTGTTATGCATTGTTTTACTTATAATTATGTAGTAATCTTAAAATTTTCCACTACATTATTTTTTCTACTTCTAACATAAACAGGCAAAGATGTCACCCAGAAATGTTTTTCCACTCCAGGCCTCCAGTCCGTCCATCATCAGTTCTTAAAATTGTAAGCCTTATTTTCGTTGCCATTTTTCTGTACTCTTTAAAATACAAATGCTTTCTATATTTAATTGCTCTATTGTTATTTTTTGTAGGTTTCTGTAAAGTGCAGTGGTCCAGTGAACAGGAATGTTATGTCGTTGATCCTCGCTGTTCGTAGGAAGGAGAAATGTTAGTTTGTCTGCAGTAATACTGGAATACTGACATTGTTTGTCTGAATGAAAAAAATAAAATAATAAAATAAACATGAATGCTGTATGCGCTGGGTTTTTACCTTAGAATGGCCAACTTTCTGTTATTCCTATGACAATTTGATACAGTAGGGGCTACATTTCCCACATCTGTGTCCTCTGTCCTTTTATCAGCAGTTTAAACCATAGACATAATATAAGGATAGACGCCTCATGGATCGCTCACGCCTATTGTCACTGACGAGATTTAGGGCAGCCATCTTGGAGCGGTACACCACTCCACTCAGCGTTATGTGTTTAGCAGGCACAATGACGTATCAGCGCATTCAATCGATCATAACACAGTTTTTTGTTACTGGACACCATATTCAAAC
>NW_015116838.1:0-605 GCF_001443285.1 Poecilia latipinna | reverse complement strand
TTGCTCTGGTGTTTAGCACCAGAGCAATATAGGTTCTAACCAATTTTTATTATTTTTTCTTCAAAATCGCTGAATTTTCACAATTTTCCATTTCAATCCTCGGAAGCGAAGATGGTGAGGTAGCAGCAAACTGAGCCTCACTTTCGATCGCGCAACCTCTCACTAACTGCACTGGCTGCCATTCTATGAGAGCATGTTACTCCTGCCTGTATGTCGCCAATAAAATGGTTAAAAAACATTTAATATATAAACTGATTTTCCATAATTTAGCTTATGTATATAATGTACAGTGTTTTTTGTCACCAACTGTGTGTGTATCGTGTTTTGTGTGCGGAGGAGCGATCAGAAACGGCAGAGAACAGACTCGAGGTGAGGCAGGCAGTTCTCTTGCCTCATGGCAGGGGGCGCTCATGATCCCAGATATTAGTGACTCCACAACTGCAGAGTAAGACACAGTGAGCTAGCCATGGAGCTAAATACGTAAAGTACAGCGATTTGTTTTCTCCTCCCTTCCGACGTAAACATGAAAGACTGCATTTCTACACTTAAACGGTTTTCTAAAGTGGATTTTCAATTGAAGCAGGATATAATAAGTAAAGGAAGAC
>NW_015116837.1:25526-28112 GCF_001443285.1 Poecilia latipinna | reverse complement strand
TTTTTTTTTTTTTTTTTTTTTTGTCATAGTACCCCCAAGAATTTAAAACTACTTTCAACCCTGGTACCATCTATACCATTTCTTCAACAAATATTGAAGTGAGTTAATCTTTTATCGAAGTAGCATATTGATCCCATTCCCTAGACTTCAATCTTACAACCTTTTTGGTTAGCTGGGATGAAACAACATAAGTAAGGAACCAGGACTGTGTGAGGAGGAATGGTCAAACATCTCCTTTCTGTAAAATGATTTCTGTGTGCTAAGTTCTTAAATTTGTGTGCATTTAAAATATATATTTAGAGACATTCTAAGCATGACCTGTAGATTCTAATGCATGCATGTGATCTTAAGAATGCACTTACCTGATCATATTCAGACGAAGACACCATGAAGAGAATAGATGTGATCCCATCAAAACATTGAAACCACTTCTGTCGCTGCGACCTCTGACCCCCAACATCCACCATTTTGAAAGGAATCTTTTTGATGACAAAGTCGTGCTCCACAAT
Organism: Poecilia latipinna; assembly: GCF_001443285.1. NCBI lineage: Eukaryota > Metazoa > Chordata > Actinopteri > Cyprinodontiformes > Poeciliidae > Poecilia > Poecilia latipinna. The sequence goes on along the minus strand of NW_015116837.1, from coordinate 27,603 downwards.
CCCTTTGGTCGCTTTTCTTGCAAACAAAATATCTTGCTTGCTTGGAATATAGCTCTGAAAACAGAAGAGAGTCATTGTCTTGTATGAAGAAATAGAGAGATTATTTGACTGAGACTCACCAGCTGTCCAATACGGTCCAAGTTATCCAGGAAGTATTTGACTGATTCACTCTGCAGTCAAGAAGGGAAGAAAAGAGCTTTGACTCAACTGTCATCTTATTATCTTGTTGAACATAAATGGTTTAAAAAATAAAATTACAGCATCTAATATGATTATTAGAACAATTTCATTTCTTGGCCTTAAATGATTCTTGCTCCAGAGAAGAGGCTTCTGATTAAATGATGTATAAATCATTCCAAACACAGATACCAGATGATCCCCTGTAATCATATCATGCCTATTATGTTTCTGTTAAATATGCTGCTACTGTGTTTATGAACAGACTGGACCAGATGAGCAGAATATTGAATGTTCAATGTATGTTGAATGTATATTTGAATCAGTAGCTGGAGCAGAAATGTCCAGCACTGGATAAGAACCCCACTGACGAAATGATAAGCAATACATTTTTTTAATCCACAGTTTCAATTTGGGATTTGACAAGATGGGTGCAAGTGCGGCAGTGCGTAGTGGAGGTTCTCAAACAAAATCTGAAACAGCAGATGGGAGAGTGATCATGGAGGATGAACTTTTAAACTTTATCGTCATCAAAATGAGGCCTCTGTCACAAGATGATATTGTATTGTTGGTGTCGAGCAATTTCTCATCTGAATGGATTGAAGCGCTTGCCGTTTGAATTGTATGCTGCATTAGGCATAAAGGCCCCCAACAGGACACTAATAACATTAAGACTGCCTAAAGGTGTTCAATGAATGTGGAGAGAACATTCCCAGGTTTGTCTCACACTACCTGGACCACCTGTTGGATTTGGCAGCAAGGATGCGTAAGCTCTGCTTAGCTGAATGGAGCAGCTGAGCAGAGACGTATCGAGCCTGACAGAGGCAATGGAGACCCAAGCAAGTGTGAACAAAAACCTTGGAGCAAGTACAGTAAATGAGCATTAATATTGTGTCATACAATGTGCATGGGTTGAGTATAGGACATACAGAGGCGGACAAATCGCGTCATCTTGTGATGGATAAATGTCTGGAAACGTGTGATGTATTGTGCAACCAAGAAGACACTTTTTTATCCAAGCAGAACATAGAAAGACTCATCCCTGCATGAAATTTTTTATGGTGCAGGTGAATCTACCACTGGCTGGATAAGACCAACCAGTTGTAGAGGGCATAGTGCAGGGCATAATTTCTGGAAGCGTTGCAGTGTTGTGGCATAAAAGTTACGATCAGCTGATTAAAGTGATCAAACTGGAGCTTGTTGACTCGAGTTCAGTTTTGGAAATAAAAAGTTTATCATCATATTGAATATATATACACCTTATGAAAGCCCTTAGAATGAAGAAGTATATCTTAATAGGCTGGCATATCTTGTGTCATCCACTTCTTTTTTTATTGTGGGTGCTATGATGTAACAGATTGTAAATCCTTGTTTGCCAATCACCTAAAACAGTTTTGTTTCACTGATGAGTTGATTCTCTCAAGTAAAATGCTCTTACCTGTTGACAGCTACACTTACATCAGTGAAACGTGGAACACAACATCATGGTTAGACCACTGTATCTGCACCGACGATGCATATGACTCTTTAGAGACCATCAGGATTAAGTATGAAATTGCAACATCTGATCATATCCCTTTCTTTTTGTCTATAAAAATGGGCAATTTACCAGACCTTTAGCCCACGAGTAATGACACCCAAGAAGAGAAAATAAATTGGGACAATTTCACTAAGCAGAATCTTAATCTGTTCTGTATCTGTTGAATGGTATTATTTTGCCAAAATGTAGCAAAACAATATGGAATGGATTGAAGAGTCCAAGTGCTTTACAGTTTATGTTCAGACATAAACTGTAAAAATTAGCAACATGGCAAAGAGTTGTGCTCACTGTATGAGAAGGTTGTAGAATCCCTTCTGATAGGTAGGTCTTTGTATAAAACTAAAAAACACAAAGCAAAGC
>NW_015116837.1:19787-20464 GCF_001443285.1 Poecilia latipinna | reverse complement strand
GCGTCTATGCTTATATTATGTCTATGCTGCGGAGTAGAGACATGCTAGATGTAGCACCGGTATCACACGGCTAACTGCGCTACTGGACCAGTTCTAGGCTCTAAGGAGTGGGGAAGCAAGAATAACAACACCAGAGACCGCTGCTTTAATTGCAAAAAGCCGGCAATTTACTGAATGCAAAACACACATGAAACACAATACACAACCCCCCCCCAAAAAAAGAAGAAAAAGAAAAGTGTATCACTTCTTTTTACTCATTAGCTCACCTAGCTTATTTCAGTAAGACTAATCTAATTTAGTTAGACCAGTCTCTTTTTCCTAGGTTATTTTAGTCAAACTAATTTAAGTTAGTTAGACCAGTCTCCTTTTCTTAGGTTGCACCTATTTTAGGATTCCTATTTTTTTCTCTGAGTTAACTCATTTTTTTTCACAGGTAAGGAAATACCCTCAAACAAATCAAAGTGGACCACAATTATTCAATTCACATTCAGAGACATAACATATGAAAATTTAAGTATGACACTTTAAACTCAAGTTCAAGTCCAAATGTGAGTTCAGGTTCTCAGTTCAATGAAAAGCTTCAGTTTTGATTCAGTCCAGAAAAATAATAATAATTTCACCAGTTCTTAATCCTGTCCAGTTCGGTTTGAACTAGTTCCTGAAGTTCCTACCGCTCC
>NW_015116837.1:12199-16047 GCF_001443285.1 Poecilia latipinna | reverse complement strand
TCGACCAGGTAAATTATGTCTTCTTAACTATAATATTAACTTTTTTTCCGTTAATCAATCAACTGCTCTTTTCCTCCGATTCCTCCTCTGCTCTCTCCCTCTGGTTTGTGCACCGCAGCGTCAACCAGGCGTCGCGTCTGTGACGCTGGTTCCTTAAAGGGGCAGCGACGTTATTCTCTGTTCAGACTTTTAATCCGCTATTTATTCTTATTTATGTCAGATTTTAACATGGGCAAGTATTTATTCCTATTTATTCAGATTTTAACTGAGCAGCTATTTATTCCTATTTGTCAGATTTTAACGTGGGTTACATCGTCTCTGCCTACCTTCTGCATAGCGCTTGACTTCTTTATGCCTTATATATGATGTTTTCCTGCTAGTGCATTATTGTGGCCGATATTGAGGAAAGGAACACTGGGAAGGTGCTCCTGTGCCTGCGGAGGAAGAGAGAGAGGCTACGAAGATTCTTTATGATCTAAATGTTTGTTTTTTTCTTTGTTGGTTTTCCAGGAAAACTGTATGAAGTGTTGAAGAAGTGTTGAGACGAAGTCGGATGTGTTTCAGTCCAGTAACTTGTAATAAAAATAACTGGTTGATAGTAAACTGCTGTCTGAACCCGAGTAAATTCTGTTCTTTGGTTACATAAATAGACAATGTTATTGACTTATGGAGGGAAATTATTATGAACTGTTTTATTGTAGTAAGAGTAATCCTTTTGTGATAGACACCATAGACACACATGAAGATGTTACTATTTCTGCACAAGAAGTTAGTGATATTATGAAGTTGAAAAATAATATGGCATGTGGTGCAGATAACACTCAAAATTTGCAAGTAGGAAATTTTTTCCTTTGTTGGCTATTTGTTTCTCCGGGGTTTTAATTCATGGCATTTTACTAAATTCTATATTGTCTGTGATTTTAGAGCCTATTGTAAAAGATAAAGCTAGTAAAATAAATAGCAAAGACAACTATCGGCCTATAGCTTTGGCCAGTACTTTATCAAAAGTCTGTGAGAGAGCTATGTTAAATAGAATTGAGAAGTTTATAGTCACATCTGATAACCAGTTTGGTTTCAAACCAAATTTTGGGACTGACATGTGCATTTTGCTCTTAAGGTAATCTTGGATTTATACAAGAGACATAATACCACAATTTTTAAGTGTTTGATAGAAGCATCAAAAGCATTTAATCATGTCAATCATGAAACATTGTTTTATAAATTACATGAGAGAGGATTTCTGAAATATTTATTAAGAATATTAGTGCATTGGTATGCTCAACAGACTAAGTCTGTAAAATGGGGAAACTCTGTATTGTCTTCTTTTTATATGTGTAATGGTGTGCGACAAGGCAGCATTTTGTCTCCTTGCCTTTTCAACCTGCATATGGATGATTTATCTAAGCTGTTGAGTCAATGTAGGCTGGCTGTCAGGTTGGCAATAGAACCATCAACCCACCTGATGCATGCTGACAATCTTGTGATCTTTTGTCCATATAGTGCTGGTCTGCAGTAACTGTTAAGGGTTTGCTCTCAGTATGGCTTAGTGTATGATATTAAATGTAATGAAAAAAGAGCAGCATCATGATTGTCACAAGCAAAGAAGACACTAAATTATCTTTCCCTGACTTCACCCTGTCTGGCAGCATCCTCAAAGTTAGTGATGAGGTAAAATATTTGGAGCATTTCATCACCACTGACCTTTCTGATGATGGAGACATTTACAGGCAGCGTTGTACTCAATATGTACAAGCTAATATTCTCCTTCAGAAGTTCTTGTGCTCAGCATCTGTCAAAATTGCACTTTTTAAAGCATACTGTACTCCAATGTATACAGCCCACCTGTGGTGGCGTTACAGGAAAAGCAGTATGCATAAGTTTCAGGTCGCTTACAATGATGGCACAAGGATGCTGCTAAGAGTACCGAGATGGAGTAGTAGCAGTCAGATACCAATGTACCGACTTGTTCTGCTGTGCTTCGAAACATCACATAGAGATGTATGTGTAGGTTAACAGACTCTGTAAACAGCATCATTCATACCCTGACTAACTCTGTTCAAAGCTCAGTGAGGTTCTTCTCTAGTTTGTGGAATCACTGGTGCCTTAGTTTGTAGGCAGTGGATGATTATTTTATTTTTTATTGTTCTTGTTGTTCTGTTGTCGTGGAAAAAAATTACTTTAACAAGAGTCTGGATGAGAAAAAAATAAGAAATTTATTAAAACCTTGCTAGATGAAAACATAAATGCAGAGTCAAAAGAGTCTGTCAAGTCTGCTCTGACCAACAGTGGATCTGGCTTCCTTTTATGGGTTCTGGTCAGAGAAGAGAGATTTGATTGGACGAGAGGTGTGAATCCCTGATTGTGATGTACCAGGGATTCCGTGGAGCCCAACACTGATGGTCTTGTTTAAGGATAGGGGGTTGTTCTTTCATGCTAAAGAGGGCAGATAAGTTCTGCCCTCTTTAGCATGAAAGTCTCCTTGGACTTCCCTCAATTCCTTCCGTCCTTGGAGAAGTAACACTTAGATAGTCTCCAGGATCAAGGAGCTCTCCCATGCTGTTATATGACAGAGCATAAGTCTTGAGAGCAGCTTGACCAATTTCATGATAAGACCATATAAAAATACCTAAAGCAGAAGAGGGGTGAGGAGCACATAAAATTTTCCATTACACTGTCTGTTTCATTTTTTTAATGGACCATAATTGTGTCTGGATAAATAGGATTACTTGATTGATTGATTGATTGGGAGTCTCGACTTTGCATAAATTCAGTTTTTATTTTTAAAGGCCTGAAATTATAAACCAACGCCTGCATGCTCACTCATTTTATGACATTTTTTAAAAGTGTAAATATTTTGCTATGACTTTATTCCACATATGGCAGGCAAAATAAGTACTGAATACATCAACATTTTTTTATTATTTTATTTTTATTGGTAATATGTAAAATTATAATTTTCAAAAAAAAAACAAAAAAAAAAACAGAACAAGAACAGAAATAGCCGTTTTTATGCAAAAAGGTCGAGGTTACAGAAGGCTGCTGCTGACATCCTGTAAAATAATTCCCACAAGTTCCATTTTGCACAGAAACAGGAAGGAAATGCTTTAAATCTGCACAATGAATTAAAAAATGTGATTAGTGTGACTTTGTAACAGGAACAGGAAAAATGCTGAGCCGCATCAGTGAATAAAATCATATGTCTTGCTGCAGTTGTTCACTCTTTTCTGGCAGAGTATTTTTATGTCCTGATGGCAAGAAAATAGAAGTATGATACAATTCCGTGCATCATTGCACACAGGGGTTTTACATCTTTTCAGTAACCTGAATGCTTTCTGTGGAGTTTACAGTTTAGACTTAATGCTTTGTGCTGTTTGTAGCAACACCTAATTTCACTTTATTTCTCTGCAGTATAAAATCAAATGACCGCATCTCCAAGCTCAGGTTCTGCACCTGAGCTTGGAGAAAACATAGGTGAGCTGTGTAGAAGAGGAGCGCAGTTTTCCCTGCGCTCCTCAACCCACTGGTGAGCAGTAATGTGGTTTAAGTGCACGCTCCTCTTCTACACAGCTCACCTATGTTTTATGAGGCTGCTAATTGATTTCTGAATGGAACAGCAAGGGCCTGGAACAGAGAAACTGTATAATCAGGTTACAGCTGCATGGCATGTGACAGACTGGCGACCTGTTCAGGATGTACCCCGCCTCTCGCCCGGAATGTTAGCTGGAGATAGGCGCCAGCAACCCACCTGACCCCCTAAGGGACAAGGGCAGGGGTGAAAGTAGTTTTAAATTCTTCGGGGTACTATGACAAAAAATAAAATAAATAAATATATATATATATATATATAT
>NW_015116837.1:5549-8168 GCF_001443285.1 Poecilia latipinna | reverse complement strand
TTGAGTGAGTCAGAGGAGGATGTGCTGGTCTCAGCGTCCTGGCGGTGTTCAGTTTGTCACCTAATGCCGAGATCGGCTCAAAACCTTCCCCGACCGACGTATTGCAGCCCTGCTCTAGTAAAGCATGAACAGTTTAGAAACAATATGAATGGGAAAAAAGTTATTTATTAACTGATTAAGTTGTGTTTTAGATTGTTCTTGAAAAACTAATCAGTCACGGCTGATTAAAAAATTGTACCCCCCTACTTTCACTCCCTACTTTCACCCTTGCCACAAGGGTGTATAGAAAATGAATGAATGGATATAGCTGCATGACAGCGCAACCCACTGCAGGTTACGCTGCCATGCAGCCAACTTCAAATCTGAGACTTAATCTGAAGCCCAGCTTTCTGCAAAGGTTGAAATGGAATCAAACTGATTTCCTAACGATGGTTAATGACTGATTTCCTCTCTTCCTTTCTCTTTCTTTTAAATACCCTCCCATTCAACAGGAAACAGCTGTGCGTGTGAACACAGAGCAGAGAACATGGGGGAGGGAGGGACAGCACAAATCTGTTCAGCAATTTCAGTCCAGAAACACACTGTACATGTTATCTAACTTGCTCTTCTGTGCTTTTGTGTTGCAAAATTGTACCGTCAAAGTCCAACATTGAAACTATATTTTAACCCAGTTTTAATATGAGTGATGATTAACTTTCAGCTGGAACCATCCTGGAACATTAGAGTTATAGGAACCCCACTGCTGCTGATAGAGGCCCGCTGACACACAACTCGTCTCTGCAACGTTTGTATCCTGGGCAAATGGAAACATCATTTATTTATGAATCTGTGCTGTAGCATAACCATGCATGCTACAGCATAACCTACAGCATGCTGCAGCCTTGTCTTGGTTGGGTGCAGAAGGTTTATGTGTTTATGTCCTATATCTAACAGTGTTATCTGGGTGTGGTGGGAACAGAAAAACCAACAAGTAAACAAAATCCTTGCCTGCGCTCACTTGTTTTTCCTCCCTCGGTCTCCACTTCTCTGCCCCTTCCTTTCTTCCTCTCCTTGGACTTTCCTCAATTCCTTCCTCTCTTTCTTTTTCTCTCTCTCTTTCCCTCCCTCCCTTGCCCCTCCTGCTGGAAACACAGCTCCAGATGTGCCTGGGAAAAACTGACTTTGGTGTCCCCGGAAAACCTCTCTGACCAAAGAAAAGGAGAGGTGGAGAGAATCTATGTCAGCACATTTACTTCACAGCAGACATTTAGTTGGTTTTTATTAAACTAAAGGGCTGACAAAACTCATTTTACTTATTGCGCAGGGGAGTGCAGAGACCTTTGGAGGGGCTGGGGCTCAAAGCTAAAAAAGGGGTACATTGAACAAGATTTTAAAACACCTTACAACAACATAGCAACAACCCATATTAATCAAGAATGTAATTGGATGCTACTATATCATTGCCATCATGTAGGGACAATGCACAGCAAATGTAGTATATGTTCCCCAACAGGTATAATGGCGCTGTTTCTTCTGCTAACAGTCCTGGAATTGATCTGAGACTGTAGCTGTTAAACAGACCATCGGAGAGAAGGTCGCTGGTTATGAAGTTATGTAATAAACAAATTTGCTGCCATTTTACTAATTAAGCCCTAATAATATCTATTTAACCTCTAGAACAACTTGGCTGCAGACTGCTTTCTAGATCAAAAAAGCTCAAAGGGGTTAACTAGGTCATTTTTGATGTTAGCACCTCTGAGATCTAGAATTGTAAGACTGAGATATCAAGGCAAAGAAAACTCAGTAGCTGCTGATAGGGGCCATTCAGGGGCCCCTAGAAATGGTTGAATTGTAAACAGAGACCATAGATCTAAAGCTGTAGCATCCATTTATAGATAATGAAAATGTTATTAAATGTTATTTAATGCATTCAGCTGAGAAAAAAAATGGTACATTTAGGATTTAATTGGGAAGTTTACTTTGTAAAAGTTTAAAGAATCATGTTGATAGTTTGATTGTTGTGTTACCATGGCTGCAATATGGTGTAATCTTTGTGCTTGAATTCACAAATACATAACAGCAAATAACCAATAATCAGTGTTTGATTTTAATCTCGGCCAATAAACCTGGTCTCCCTTTCACAGACTTCACCTCATTTATATTTAAACACTGTTAGTGATGCTGAGGTTCTTAGTAAGACGGGTTTTGGGGGTGGGAGGGTTCTGCTGTTCATCTCTGGAATCTACCTGGAATCCCCCGGTGGCCCAGATGGCAGTCCTCTGATGCTTTGGGGACATTTTGATTCATTTAATTGTGGCATGTTTGGCTTTATGCTGCGGTTCTAATTATTGCTACAGTATTTTCTCTGATGTTTATTTTGTGAACTCCAATTGCTATGGGCCGAATCTTCCTTTAACACTTGAGGTTCTGCAATAACTTCTATTTACAGCCGCTCACCTCCAGCCCAGATCCCGTCAGCAGCGGCTTTAACCCGCCTGGTAGAAACGTTAAGGAGAAGCAGAGCAAACGGTCAGCAGATGGTACCAGGTGGTACCGGGGCTTTGAGGTGCGTCGCGACTCGCGGTGACAGTCGCAGTATTGCAGGGGTGTCAAACTCCAGTCCTCAAGGGCCGGTGTCCT
>NW_015116837.1:0-521 GCF_001443285.1 Poecilia latipinna | reverse complement strand
TGGGATCTAAGGAAGAGAGAGAGAGCCAAACTTTTTCCAAAGTTAACCTATTATAAATTTCTTCCTTAACAGTAGCCACAGATTTATTTCAGGCATTGTGATTATTTTCATGATTATGACAAATCTAGCCTAATAAAAACACTGTGTGTTTCATACAGAAGGTCTGGGCTCTTTGCTCTTGAGAAATGATTGCTTCCTAGAGGCGTTTTAAATTTTAGCCAATCACTAACATTTGATGGTGACAAATGCGTTATGTGTTAAAAGTTTATCGGAAATTGCCTGTGCTCTAAACCAGTGGTCCCCAACCCCCGGTCCGTGGAACGGTACCGGTCCGTGGACCAATTGGTCCCGGGCCGCGCAAGAAATAATTAAATATTTCCGTTTTATGTATTATTTCAGTCTGGAGGATCTTTTATTTTTGAAAATCCTTTAACCAGATTCTAACAGTTACTTGTGCGCCAACACTGAGCCCACAAGCAGCAAAATGAGTAAGAAACGGATCAGATGTCTTTGGAAAGTTT
>NW_015116836.1:11907-28126 GCF_001443285.1 Poecilia latipinna | reverse complement strand
TTTGGACTTTGTGTTGGTTTGGGTTTGTTTCTGCTGGCAGCTGGAGGACTCGCCCTGCAGTGTGTTGCTGGTTCAGGTTTCAGGTTGAGCTCAATCATCTCCAGGTTTAGAGGGAAGTAAGACATAGATTAACCAAAATTAACAATCAGAATCATTCCCAACGTTTTTTTTATTTTTTTATTATGACCCGATCATCTATTGGAGGAGACCTTATGACCTTATGACCTTATGACCTTATGGCCTTATGGCCGTATGGCCTCCCCAAAGATCGTCCCGTCTTCAGCTGTGTGTTTTCTGGTTTCCAGAAACTGAGAAGTGAGTTCTGGAGAATGAACAGAACTTGTTCTGGAAATGTTTTGGTTCATTACAAATGCACTTTGCACTTTGACAGCAGCGTTACAGAAACGGCGCTGCGATCAGTGGAATCATTGGTAGGAAATGTTACACTGAGAAAGCAGTTTCTACCTCATAGATGTAGCGCATAAACATGGCCGACCGTAGTCTTTCCTTTAACACAAAGGTTGATGGGACGATTTTCTGCCATGACAGGTTGTGGCCACAACCTGAACTAGCTACCTCGAAGACTCGGCTGGAACCGAGGAACGTAGACTTAAGTCTTATTTTAGCCAAGAATAAGCTTGTTTACAGTACGGCAATGCACTGAACAAGGTCAGTGTTGCTGAGGTTTCACTGTGAGGCTTCACTCAACAAGTGTCAATAAGCAACAAGCTGAATACTTGAATAAGCTACCTCCATGGAGGAAATGGTATGATCCAATTTCCATGACTGTGAAGCAGTAAACATGGCGGACCATGCATGGCTCATCCTTCAGTTCAGCGGTTTGAGGCAGAGCCGCTGAACGAGTCAAAGTCTCTTTGGCCGGAGACGGAAAACTAGATCACGTCTGATACGCTTTAAGCTGTTAGATTGATCATAGAGGAGAAGTGCATTGTGGGACATGGTATTTTGAGAAAGAAAATTAAAAATACCAGGTATTGAAAGTTGCATTAACTACTGACCATCTGAGTCGGAATGACTGCTGCCCTCTGGTGGTCAGAAACTGGAAAATGAACCTAACTGGAAACACACAGCTATAAATAAGATGTTTAGTTCAGCCTCAGTTTGAAGAACTGAACTTCAGATGTTACAGCTTATTATTATCTCTAATTTTGAGACAATAATCATAGATGATGATGTTTCAAGCCCCTGAATCGACGACTCGGCTGCCATGATGTTCAGTTTCAGTTCAAAGCAGCAGAACAGATAAAAATGCTGAATGAACTTGAGATGATTTTTGTTTCTAAATCAAAGAATCTGATCTTTAGATCTTTAAACTGAGTTTTCAACATGATGACGACCTGCTGGCTTGATGCACAACTGACTTCATAAAAATGAACAAAAACAAACAAATGATCATTTCTGGCTGTTAAAACAAAAAAAAATTCATTAAGGTCAAATTTTGACCTTATTGGTTTCATTTTTCTATATAATCTGTTGGTGGTTCAATACATGAACTTTAATTCTCCAGATTCTTTCAATAAACTTTATTGATCACTGATGTGACAGACAGTCTGAGCATCAAACCAGCAACTTTACTCTCATAATGAATAAAACATTTTCTCTTTCTGTAATTTACTCTCATGTTACAATTCATATACATTAGCAGAAAACTTTCTGGGTAAAAAACAAAGTTTTGAATGTTTCTAAATTCTTCATTATATCCATGCTTTTGCAAACACATAAACCACAGTTTAGATTTCTGATCTTTATGGTAAATTCAAAGAAACATTCGCAAACTGAAAAGATTTCCTTCATGCTTTCCTGTAACTTTGATGTCAGTAAATCAATAAACTGATTGTAAACATCTGTCTGTGTGAACTTGTCTAGTTTTAAAGGTAAATTTCTACATACAGTCTGTAGAAATCTCAGAGCAGCTGGGAAATATTTTAGTTTCTTTTATCAGTTTTGAAAGAATGTTAAGATATTAAGATGTAAATATTTACTTAAATATTTGCTCAGATTTTTTTTTTGTTGTATTTACCATAAAATTATAGAAATAAATTAATTTCAACTGTTTAATTCTTGAAACAGGTGGTTCTGTCCAGATATGGGCTGATAATAGTCAAGGTGGAGATTTAAAGATTCTCACTGCTTGTATGTTGATGCTTATTTGAAAAGAAAAGAAAAACAGAATCAATAATTTGATTATTTTTATTAACAGAAATTGTATAAAATATCAACATTTCCCAGTAAAAATGTTGATCAGCTGATTGATCTCCAGATATTTAATTGATCCAACATTTCTGCTGGTATTGGAGAAGCAGCTCCTCTTCATCGTTTTCTATAAATAAGTTGATTTAGTCGCTATTTGATGTAAACTAAACTAATGTGGGGTTTACTTTTGTTTTTGTCCATCATGTTGTAACATGATCAACATGTCAATAAAACAAACTGATTAATTATATCTAAGACTAACATTGATGATAAAACTTTAACAAAGAATTGAAGAGATTCTGGTGGTAAAAACATAAAACCAGAACAAATGAATCTGAACTGATCCAGTCAGTCCGTCACTCAGACCTTCAGCTCTATGAGCTCTCAGTTCCTAACTCCACCACCAGGTGGCGCTCCAGTATAACCCTGATGGTAGAACTGGTCTGAGGTCAGATCCAGCAGCTGGATTGGTTCTGCTGAGTCCAAACAGCTGCAGCTCATGTTGATGTTAAAAGGTTCTGCAGTGAATCAGGTTCTGACAACATGAGGGAAGAAATCTGGATTTATTTCAGCAGAACCATCAGAACCAGAACCAGTGGAGCAGAACCAGAGCTTCACTGGTTCATCAGCTGCTGCAGCTGAAAGCAGCTCAGATCAGGGTTCTGGTTCTGGTTCTGGTTGAGTCCAGAATGTCAGAACCAGTAGAGATGGAAAGTAGCTGAGATCAGCTGCTGGTTCATGAACAGAGGGAAGAAAATCAGATAAAATCTGAAACACTGAACTTAAATAAGTTATAATCTTAGATTATTTTCTATCTAATAAATCTGTTTCAGTTTTAAAATCCTTCAGCTGGTGAAGATAATCAACCAAATAAATGAGAATTTTCTGTGTTGATGCTACAGATCCACATTCCTGTATCTTTTGATCAAAGTGCTTCCAACGATGAGGCAATTGAATTCTCTCTTGATGCTTCACCATCACTAAAATCTACAGGCAGACAACATTTCACAAGAAAATAGCAAAGAAGAAATATCAGAAGAACTGCTGCTGCTATCAGTCCCAGAATGACGAAGATGATGTTCCTTCCTCCTCTCTCTGTGACTGTCGCAGCGATGACGTTGGTCCTCGTTTTTCCTCTCTTTGGTTCTGGAGTCAAAGTTGGTCTCTGAGTTTGGATCTGATCAGCAGCTGCTGGAGAGAAATCAGAAATATTTATTAATATTTGATGAAAACTGAGATCCAGGAAGATTCATGATGAAGATGAAGATGCTGGTTCATCAACACAGATCAATATTTTAACTATCAGAGGAGAACATGTATTTATATTATTTCTTCTCACCAGTAACGTTGAGTCGACATCTTCCAGAGTTGAATCCATCTTCAGTTTTCACGTCACACAGATACAGACCAGAGTCTTCAGTCCTCAGTCTGGACACATGGAGTCTGATTCGTCCTTCTCTGAGGACATCTTTGTCACTCTGGACTCGTCCTGAAAACTGATCATCCTGAGAATCTGGAATCTCAACACCATCATGGACCTGATAGAGAACTAAAACTCCATGATCCGTGTTCGCTTCACAGTAGATGAACAGATTCTTCCAGGATCCCTGAGTCCTGGTGGTGAAGGTCCACTCCAGAGTGATGCTGTGGTTCTTCACAGCCTCATAGCTGCTCTGGGTCACATTCACTGCAAATGTTGCTGCTGAGGAGACAGAGAGGGAAAGAGAGGAGCAGACACTCTGAGAACTGGAACATGGGGGTCTTTCAGCTCCATCTAGAGAGCTTTCTGTCACAAAGACAAGATGGAGACTGACCACAGAGACACGAACTGAGGATGAGGAGCAGCAGGGAGATCATCTTCATCCTGAGAGAGGAAGAGGAGGAGGAGAGATTTAAAACTTTCAAATCCAAAACAATCTCACATTAAATCAAATAAACTCTCAGTATTTCACATGAGAATAAATAACCTGCATTAAAATGTTTCTGTTAACTCGTCTGTTTAATCTCCACTGGACTAAATGAGTTCAGTCAGGATATCAGAAGTTAGTGATATACAACAGGATCCAAAGGCTGGATGGAAAATAGAAAAACAAACTCAAGCAGAGAAATGGCTCCACCTGCTGGACAACTACAAGAACTACAACTCCTCTTTGATATTTACATTTAGCCTACATTTAGCAGAAGCTCTGAGTAATATTGAATATTGGATGTTGGTCTGAGTGAGGAGTGAAATCTGACTGGATCAGTTCAGCTTTATTTGTTCCGTTTTTATGTTTTTACCATCAGAACCTCTTAATTTTTTTTGTAGTTTTGCAGAAAGAGGCATGGTTGTTTATGGGTTTCCTGTGCACCCTGAATGCAACACAGGTGTGCCGCTCTGCAGCCTCCCTCAGAGTAAAACAGGAGCCAATGACTGACAGTGTGTTTGTTAGTAAAACCGTAAGTTTGACGCTGTGATGCTCTCAGTTATGTTTCTGTTAAACCGTGATTCTGTTTTGTTGACTTATTAGTTTATCAAATTCCGTCTAAATGAAGCTGTGCATAAATGGCGGTCAGTTAGCATAAAACATGTTATTACTGACTCGTGTTTAGCAGAGACATCTGTTCATGTGTTGCTTATTTTCGCCTAACAGACGTTAGAGAGTGAATGTAGCTTTGCTGTAAAGCTACATGCTGTAATATCTGACTTTAAGTTTAAATAACCAGACTCAAGTTATATGCATTATTTAGCTGTATAGTATTTAAGTTCAGCTTTGTTGTATCTTTCTGATTTGTTGTGTATTTTATTGTCTTATTTAACAAGCAAATTTACAAAAATAAAAGTATACATTTTCACTAAAATGAAATCTAAAGAAACATAAAATCATAATACATGCTTACTTATCTGGTTGCCTTGTTTTCATTGTTTCCCAGAATTTGTAGCTGTCCTCTTATATGATCCATGTGGCAAATGATTACTAATATTTTCTGCTACAGTTTCAGTTCCTTTCACTTTACTGTCAGATTTATGAACCAACATGTGACCTGAAACCACCAGCTCTCTGCACTCTCAACACTACACTCCAAACATGTAGTGTTGATCAGTGGTTGTTTAAAATATATGGTGAAAAGAGATTTTATCTAGTTGAAAACTGAATCTGAATCCTGATTAGAATCAGTTTAATTCACTTCAGTTCAATAAAATCTATTCCAGAAGTTTATAGAACTATAATCAGTAGATCAGCTGCTATAAACCAGACGTTTGCTCTAGTTGTTGTTTCATTTAACAGTTTTCTTTCTGACAGAGATCAGCTGATCTGTTGATTCTCAGAGAAATCAGTTTTTCTGCTTCAATGAACTGAAGGAGTTCAGTCAGGAAGATTCAGTTTCTGCTCAGATTCTTCAAGTCTGCACATGTTTGCTATACAAAGATCTTTGTTGTCTGTTCGCAAATCAGTTTTCTCCCATTTCTCCAATTAAAATAGTTGATTAAGTTATGTTCATTAACTCTCATCCTGGAATCACAAGCAAATTGCTATTTGTATCTATTTTATCCTTTAGGGCATGCTGACGGTAATACAACCAAAAAAGAAAAAGAAACTATCGTATCTAACTTCTGTTTTTTCATTTAAAGACTTGTGAGTCTCGAGCCCATGAATGAAACACTGTTCGTTCAGTTTTAGGAGACAACACACTTCCCCCATACTGTCCAAACCACAAGTTATTTTGTTCTTCAGTGTCATTCAGTAAAAGGTTTATGTCACATAAAGTCCCACTTCATTTCTAACCAGCATGAGCTGAAAGTTCAGTTGTGAAAACAAGAAGTGGCACTGTTGAGATTTGTAGTTCATGAAGTTCAGATTCATCAATCCCATATTGTTATTTTAAAATAAATTTACAAAATTTTACACAAAATCTCAGAGAACGTGAAGGCAAGGTGGTTCGCCCAGGGGCACAACAGGGTAGGACCGCCTCTGGCTGTCACTTGTTGCAGATCTAAAACATTGAAACCAGCTGGTTTAAATGTCAGAGGATTCAATCTTCACATCACAACTAATCAGAAAAAGTTTTCAGTATTTCCTTGAAGAGGTTGGATAAACTCAGTACAGATAATATTCACCCAACAACTGGGATCTGCTGGGAGTTGTAGTCTTTTACTAATCAGATTTATCTGATCTGCTAAGATTTTAAGTGATAGTTTGGAGGATATCAGATGAAACTACAGTTTCTGAGCTTTAAATGGTTTTTGTGGAGAAGCAAACAGCTTAGAAAGAAAATGATCCTTGATGTTGTTGTGAATTCAGAATGTTGATTATAAACAATGTGAAGTTGATTATTGTTTTGCTCTGATTTTCTGTCAACTGAATCTATACAGATAAACTCTGAAATCTCCAGAACTCAGTTTTTCATACTTAAAACACAGAAAATGAACCAGAAGCATGCTGGGAAACTCTGTGTTAAAAGTCAACTTGTTGAAGCTCTGAACATTTGAGGGAAGTGCTGAGTTTCCAAGGAGGAAGAAGAAAAAGCAGGCTTATTCATTATAATCCTGGTGTGTGTTTGTCTGAGGTTCTCAAAACTTTCAAATCATGTTTATGATTGACTCAAACAGTGCTCTAGCTCAGAAACAGACTTTTAGTGGTTATGCTTGGATGTGAGTCATGGAGAAATAAAGCTGAACAAGTTTACAACTTTTACACTATATTTCTTTACTTTCATTCTAGAAAAAAAAACCTCAGTGATTCAGTTACAGTGTAGAAAACATTCTTTTTTACAGGAAGCCTGCAGTTAGGCCAGTCGCAATAAGCAATAAATCAATGAATGAAATAATAAATTAAATCAAGTTAAATAATTTCCATTTGCATCATTTATTGTTTTCCTCTTTTCTGACTTTCTACTAAAAACCAGATCACAAAAGTTTTCAATTTGGTGCTTTGGTCTCAACCAGCCTGTTTTTGAAGGACAAGTTTATTTATAGAGACTTTATAATTCATGTATTTGTTGTTTATGTTGTTTGGTTTATTTATCTTGAACATTTAAAATGTCTTATTCATTATCATGACAGGTCTGCCTGCATCATTGTATAAACAAAGACACTTTTGAAAAATGTTGCATTTCTTAAAGCCACTAACTCCACTTTCATTCAGATTAACAATCTAATTGGTTCCAAGTTTCAGGTTTAGAGTTTATTGTTGAAGTTCTTTGATTTATTTCCTAATTAATTTCTCATTAACTTATTAATTTAATTAGTAGGTCTTGAGAAAAGCAAAATGTTTGTTTTAGTGCCTGAGTAGGTGGCAAAATACAGGAACTGAAACACAAAGTTTCACATCGTCACACTCTTCCTCTGAACCTGTTGAAACTAAACTTAATAAACCACAAAACCTCGGCAGGAAGTAAAAACTGTCTGTCTCTGAAACATCAACAATGAAAAATCAGCTTGTTGACTTCCCCATGTCTTCCTGCTCTTACATGAAGAAACTTCAACTAATTTATCACTTTAATAATATAAAAAAATACTCAGTGAAATTAAAACTTGGGTTGCTTTAAATGATCAGGTCACTGGTTTAAATAATCTGCTTTTAATGATTGTAAATGAGAATGAAGAACATGAGCAGAAATGTTTAACTGAACCTTCAGAAAACAGAGAAATAAATTAACTATATTCAGGAATAAATGTTGGCTGTGCTACAAGCTGCTGCTGGTGAATCATTTTGCAGCAGCAGAATGATTCAGCATTCTGCTGAATCATTCTGATATTAATGATATTAATTTACTAACTTATTAAGCTTTAGGCTCAGTTTTTACTTACAGCAGGTTGTTTACAACAACTTCCAGTTTCTGCAACAGGAATGAAAACTCAGAACAAACAGTGGATGTAAGGCCAGCAGGCAGATTTTTATCCCAGGGCAAAAAAGCTTCTGCTTCAGTTTAGAAGAATAGTTTCTCTTGAAATACATGAGAATGTGAACATGTCTCATTACATTTTGCTCTTCATATGTAAATGTTATAAACTGTAATCCAAAAAAGATAAACCTTATTTTCCACCTCAGCTGTTAAGAATTTCAATCAAACAACAAAGTTAAAAATATGATAATTCACAGAAATGTTTAATGCTTCATACAGATTATAAACTCTATGTTGGTTCTTTGTTTATGATTTTGATCAATCGATTATTAACTGATTCTCTAAATGTTTGTTAATTAAATGTTAAATAAATTATGGATGAGCTGATCTAAGGTTTGTGATTAAAGTTTCTTTAGTAATAAACTGAGTTGATGTTTGTGTTTCTAGATTTTCATTCAGTAACGTATTAATAAATTATTAATGAGTTAAATTTGATTAAAAACCACTTTTCACTCAACTTTTCCTTCAGCGTTTATAAGCTTAAATTTATTTTAATATATTGGCCTCAAAATAATTAATCTATCATTTTCCAAGGTCGATTTTTTTTATCAGTTAAACTTCAGATTAGATTCTTGGAGTCAATAAAACATGAGTAGATTAACCTGTAGATAAAAATCAGATGTTTAACATAATGATTTTATTTCTGAGCAGGAGAAATGTTGCTTTGTCAAGGAAAACACAGAAGGACAAACTCAGACACACCTCTAGTAGATATTCATGCCACTGAGTCAACATGACTGCAGGTTGGGGGTTGGTAGTTTTTCTCTACAGTCTAATTTAAACTGCGTCACATTTGAAAGTCTGAAGGAGGAAGAGAATAACAAAACTCTTATGTACTTTTTAGAGTTAGTGGAACAGATTAACTCTTGTTTAAAGCACCATGTAAAAAAATTCACCAAAATTAATCATGTGATCCAGCTGGTTCAAATAAAAGCAGGTCTTTCATTTTTACTCTCTGATGTTACTTCATGTCTCTAATGACCAGCTTTAATTACTCCTATGTAATATATGTTAGTGGTTCCACTGCTTTAACTCCATAGTTCATAAAATAAAGAAGTAAGTTTTTAACTAAGTCAACATGAATCCATTTAACCCATTTTATCTTCTCTCTACAGGCTGCTGATTATTTTAGGATCATTTTAAAATCCTCACCTTGTTTTTAACTTCCTGCATGATTTTCCTCTGAGCTGCTCCACCAGCAGGTCAGATTCTCCTCATGCAGGAATCCACAGACCAAACATTTTACATGTAATCTATAATCTATATTTGTTTATCACACTGGTGAAGTTTTCAACAATGAGATGTTGAAAACTGTTATCAAGAATTTAAGATTTCTAATTTTTTGTCTCCTGTATGAAACATCCATCCATCCATCCTTTTTCTTTGCTGGTGGATGAGAGCAGGGATCAATATTATTAAGTGAAGTATTTCATCTCCTTTTCTATGCAGATAAATTAGTGTAGAATCTCTCATATTAGGAAATTAAAGGCTATTACCTAAAAACTTTAACAAGAATAGAGAATATTACTTATTTCTTGCCCCTTTTAATGCCATAAACTGCTGCTGCTCCACAGGGTCACAGGCGGCCCCATTACTGAAGCTGCTGAAGGAAACTTTTAGCTTTGAGAGATAAAAGCTTTTTTTAGTGAGTGGATCAGGTTACAGCCAACATGAACGGTTAAGGAGACCAACCAGAGAGAGCTAACAAAGCAGACCTGTCATATTTGCACATTCCTCAATGCTTTGGGTCAGGTGGTGTCACTCTACAGTCTGATCCTGTGGGCTGATCTAAGGAGGTATGTCTGATGACATTTCTTTACCCCCCTCCCCCCTGTCTCTCTAAATGCCCACCTAATTGGCCCATTGCTCAGTTTTTAATCCTCCATCTGTAAGACATGGACGCTTTCTTGTTTTTCACGGTTCCTTTCCTTTCTACATTGGGATTTTCATTAACAGATACAGGTTAGTCTCTATATTTGCTTCGGATATATTGATATTGCTAAGAATGTATGGAATAAACCTTTAATTTATTGAATGGAATTAAAAATATTGAATGAAAATCTAGTTAAATGAAATGATTGTTGCTGAAGTTATTGATGCATCGGGAGATGATGATGTTGTGCTGGATTTATTCCAGGTTTTATTCAGAAAGTCATCATAAACTTTGTCAAACTATTGTGATTGAACAATCGCAATCCTTATATTTACTCTATAGCACAATGTCAGCTTGTTGTTATATCAGGAATTTTTATCTTGTAAATTAATGCACATTATAGATCTCATTATAATTCAACCATCTCAGGAAATTCACAGAACTGAGAGCTTATGATCCAACAGTGACAACACAAACGAACGTATACCGATAGGGGACAAATGTCATGACACACTTAGCAAAACAATATTTTGCACTGTAGCTCATTAGACCACTTCAGAAAACGCTGGGAATGTATGAAGGTCCGGGAAAGGGGTGAGCACGCGTTTCCTAAAGATAACAACACTCACGCGTCTAACGCCGACAT
The DNA here is from genome assembly GCF_001443285.1 of Poecilia latipinna. Lineage (NCBI taxonomy): Eukaryota > Metazoa > Chordata > Actinopteri > Cyprinodontiformes > Poeciliidae > Poecilia > Poecilia latipinna. The sequence goes on along the minus strand of NW_015116836.1, from coordinate 17,507 downwards.
TAAGATTCAACAAATTGTCATAATTACAACGGGATAAAATGTCCCAAACATCTCTTGATCATGTTAATAATCATGTTAATTACTTGTCGGCTTTCTGGTTAGCAATGAACTAACGTTTTTTTTAACAGGAGAAATGAATGAACAGAGACGATCTGGAGCTTTTCACAACCAGCTGCACAGTCATCACTTAAAAATGTTCCACTTCAGCCATCGCGGCGGCCCGGCCCTCCGGGTGAGGCAGGAGGGAAGGAGCAGCAGGGGAAGCTTCTCCTCTGAGCCCCTGCCTGGAGGGACGGGATGACTCAGAACTTCGTAAGGAGTCACCCCGGTCCTGCCCAACTTTTAACACGGAGTTTTGGTTTTTAGCATCCTTGTTCTTATCTTCTTTTAGTTGAAAATGATGTGAGAAATTGTATTTTATTTATTTGAAAAGAGAATTCTGTATAAATGTGCAATGCTATGTAAAAAAATTCTTGTCCCAAGTACCAATAAATTTTTTCGAAAGAAAAAAAAAAAACCGGTAGATATGTGCTACTGCATTATGTTTCTCCAAACATTTCTGATTACTGTTCAAAACGGGGTCATATCCTAAACTAAGATCACAGTTAAACCAAGCAGGTGTGACCAAACTTTGTGGGGGTCACATCTTAGGGCTGTTGCCATGGGTAACTGCCACATCTGTGACACCATTAAGTCTGACAGATATAAACATGTTTAGATCAACATATACTGCTGTCCAAACATCTATTTTAGGGACATAAATGCTTATTCCTTCAAGACAATGCTGAGCTGCATTTTACATGTTACAACAGCATGGCATGAGCAAAAATATTTATTATAATAATATCTGCAACATATAATAATAATCATCCTGTAGCTTTATGTTGTTAGTGTAGAAGAAGTGTTTAAATTTCTGAAAGAGGAATTACATTTAATACAATAATAACCATTAATCCTTGTTAGATCCATTGATCCAGTCCAGGTCAGAGTCCAGTGTTTCTCCTTGGTCTCTGCTGCTGCTGGAAGTGGACCGGTTCACTCTGACCTCTGACCTTTCTGCTCCGTTTCTCTGTCCTGTAGTCCATAAAACCATCTCAGCTGTTCCTGGACAGATCGTCTCTCTGCCATGCCGACTCCCCAACAACAAACCTGCTGTGGTTGTGCAGTGGACCCGACCGGACCTGGAACCAGAATATGTCCTCCTGTTCAGAGACGAGCAGCCGGACCCAGAGAACCAGCATCCATCTTTTAGGAAGCGGGTGGAGCTGCAGGACAGACGGATGGAGGACGGAGACGTGTCTTTGCTTCTGAGCAACGTGACGACCAACGACACGGGAACATACGAGAGACGGGTTTTCCAGAGAGAAGCAACCGGCAGGAAGAGACGCACTTTGACCTCTGACCCCATCGGGACCGTCTTCCTGGACGTGGCGCCTCCTACTGGTGAGTTTTCATGGTTTCTATGTTCCAGTGAAAGAAGGAAGCTGCATAAAGTGGTTTAATGTTCAATCAGTGAATCTTCTTCAAGGTAAAATGTCTCCAGAGTCTCTGTGGCTAATCTAGGGGGAATATCCCTTTAAGGCCAGATGTGGTTCTGGTTCTGCAATGAACCTGTCAGCCCAGATGTTTGTGTTTCTAAAGCTGCTGCAGAAGCAGCTGGTCTGAGAGCAGCAGATGAAGAGAAATGGATTCTGACCTTCAGCTCTGATTCTGTTTGACAGAAAACAAGGAGGGAAGAAAAGAAGATGGAAGCAGAAACAAACATGTTGGACTGATTGTTGGAGCCGTTCTGATGGTTTCACTGGTTACTGGGTTGGTTGTCAGAAAAAAAGTTGTGGATCTAAAGCAGAAGGAAGAGGAAGCAGATCCAGAACCAGTTCAGCTCCAGTTGACCTGAGATTAGTTTCTGCAGCAGCTGCAGGTCAAACAGGAAAACACACACCTACACACACGCATATAATATTTCACATTATTTTTTACCGTTTCTGTATTTCCTTAATCTTCCACTTCTTTGTACCTTGTTTTGAATATATTTATGCTTTTATTTTGCTTCTTTTCTTTAGACATATATTTCCACAAAGTCACTCCACAGGTACATGTGTTTCAATGTTCTATTTATTTTTTATTCATATCTCATATAAATCAGATCTTGTGTGTTTTTTTATCTTACTTTATTAATCATCCTTTTTGCTTTTATCTGAGTGATTATCAGCTGCAGTGTTTTTATCGCCGTTTTCCACACCGATAATAGATACTGTAAATCACTGAGGAGTATAGAATATGCTGATCCAAAATATAGATATTTTTTCCAAGAATTTCAGTACATATCACATTGTTTGATCTTATATAGTTTATGAGGTTTCCAGCAGGTTACACAAAAGGTGTTACTTTATTCACTCTCTGTTTTCAGATATGATTTCCACATTAAATTGAGCTGTTTCTCTTTGTTTTACACAGGTTTAGTGAACTTATTTCTGTTAAACCACTTTCACTGCTGAGCAGCTTTTAGTCAGAGCTTAGAGCGCCACCATGTGGACAAAGAAACATTTCAGATGTGAAACAGCAGCTCTGCTTTTGTTCATTCAGATTTAAATAACTAAAATTAACAGTTTCTTTGTTCAAATAAAACAAAACTAAACTATGGGAAAAGATGAAACTGTGAATTAGAAAATAGTTTTGATCAAATCTGCTGAGAAAATGTGAAAACATAAAACTACGACAGACAAATTAACTAAAATGTTTATTTTGATCATTTAAATAACATTTCAGAAAAACTCTGAACGATTATATTTAGTTCATATCTTTTTTTAAATGCCTTGACGTTTCTTTAAAACTAATTTACATGTTTATGTACATCTAAACATGTACATAACATTTAGATATATGAAATAATAACATACTTTATTATATATTCAATATATAATAAAGAGCAAAAACCCCAAAAACAAAACAAGCAGCAAATTTCAGAGGAAAGTTTTAACACATTAGAACTTAAAGGACCTTTAAAACTAACATGACACATTAATTTACACACAGATATAATTTTGTCACTAGACTTTAACAATAATAGAGTTTAAAACTTTATGGGGGTTTTCCCCTTAGATCTTTATATCAGTGTTTTCCAGGCATCATTTCTCAACTCGTCTGTTTCTAAAATATATTTTCTTTCTAGTTTGTTTTTAAACACATATCACTGATATCAGGACAGATGCATGGACTATCATGTTCAATTAATATGAAAATATTTGCTTTGATGTCATAAATCAAAGGTTTGTATCGTGAATAAACTCAGCCTCAAATCAATGAACAATCATATAAATGAATGAATGAAAGTAATTTAAAAGAAAGAAATAGAAAACGTGCAGAAAAATAAATGTTTTAATTGATCACTACTGCCACCTTGTGGTGATAATGACGAAGTGAGACAAGAGGACGTTTGTTTCTCCGCAGCTCATAAGACTTGTCATTATAAACACCTTCAGAATAAAATCAGTCATTATAATTTATGTGGAGAAAATATCAGTGAGTAAATTCTACAAATTACAGTAATTTATTCTTAGCCTACTTTACATTTTGTGATTATTTACAAAGTTCATTTGTAGGTTAATAATTGGTTATTTTATTTACTTTTTGTTTCTTTGTTTTGTCATGTCTAAGTTAGACAGGAAGAACTGAAGGTCCGTTTTCTATAACTATAGGGACTGACTGGTATAGGAGCAGCATACTGGGTTGGACCTGTGGATTTATTTTTAACCAGAGCAGAAGAATCAGGAAACATTTGCTTTTCCAGTAAATGGGAAAAAATAAACCATAAAAAGCAATCTTTAAGTTTTGGAAATTGTACTAATTTTGCCTGCGTAGAGACATCAGTCACATTAGTGCAGCAATGGCGCCTGGATTGAAATATTATAGGATGTTTGGTTTGACCAACAGTCGCCACTACAATGAGACGATGATCTGAACGACGTTCCTGTGTTTATCTACTGGTTGTTATTCTGACTCCTGGTTCTTAAAGTTTCTGTCCTGTTATTTAGCAGATTGTCTCAATAAATGACCAACAACTAAATAAAACAGGTTTATGTTGCTCACCTGACCGGCTGTGGACGAACCGTCTGCTAACCTCTGATGTCGGCTGGCAGAAATGGCCGAACTGTGAACTAAACTTCCGTGTGTCTGAGGGCGAGGCGGCCTGATGTGGTTGAGGCTCCTAAACACGAACCAACAGGCGCAGAGGCGCAAAAAGTGGGTATGCAGCGTATGCAACGCATAGGGGCGCAGCACCAGAGGGGGCGCCAAAACCCCGTCTGGAGGGTGCGACGCGCCGATGATGTTTTCCCATACACTTCAGCGCGCCTCACGCTCCTTCGAGTGAGCGTCGCTCCTTCACCCTAACGTTCCTTCGGGGGGGGGGGGGGGGGGGGGGGGGCGCCGATTTATACTTTCGCATCCACCTGAATAATGTGTAGTTGCGCCACTGAAGGCGTTTAGTACACAGAGAGACATCAGTTGTGACAATGTAGAGAATGCAAATGATGGCATTCTGTGTAGTGATCTCCTATTGGCTCGTATTTTATGCGAACCAATAGGAGATCACTACACAGAAAACCGATCTGTGTCGAGAGGAACTTACTAAGGCATATAAGGTCCCCACCTCCACCTGTCAGCTCAGTTCACTGAGCCTGAGCAGCAGCGGACCTCAGAGCAGGAGGAGCTTTCACAGCCAATCAGGTGAGAAACATAATAGTTACAGTTAATATAATATGTTGTAAAATAAAAGTAGAGATTTCCAGCAGGGCAGAAGAACTAATAGAAACTAAGTAAAGTAAAAAAAAAAGAAAAAAAGTGAGGAAAGACCAGATATTTCAGTTGTTCCTTGAATTGAGTGATGTTGTTCCTGATGTTCTGCTGCCTCCTCTCCTCTTCCTCTCTCAGGATGAAGATGTCTCATTAGTTTATCTTAGTAAAATGATTCATTTTAGATTTAATCCAAGAGCTAAATCTTTAGGATTAAATCTTTTGGTCTATTTCTCTCCGTGTTTCGACCGACTGGATATTTATTGATGGTCACAAACACAAATGCAGCTCAGCTGATTTTCTTATAGAGGAAAGATTCTCTTCACAGCTTCAGCTTTATTTTTTTTGTGGCTCATTTGCAATGTTGTTATTTAAAATACATATTTTTTATTTGTAATTTATTAAACCTTTTGAACAAATTGATGTCACATTTTATTTGAAAAGTTTGAAAAATTTGTGAGAAACTTAGTGAGTTAAAAAAAAACTCAACAAACTATTTCCAGATTTCACTCATTGCTGTTTTCTCCTTATGAGTTATAACAGAATAATTTCACTACTTTTACAGCCTTGTTTTTCTTTTCCTCTCCATCAGTCCAGTTGTTCCTCATATTGTTCCTGATGTCCTGCTGCCTCTCCTCCTCCTCCTCTTCCTCTCTCAGGATGAAGATGATCTCCCTGCTGCTCCTCATCCTCAGCTCATGTCTCTGTGGTCAGTCTCCATCTTGTCTTTGTGACAGAAAGCTCTCTAGATGGAGCTGAAAGACTCCCATGTTCCAGTTCTCAGTGTGTCTGCTCCTCTCTTTCCC